>NC_135558.1:24448924-24651424 GCF_964340395.1 Glandiceps talaboti | reverse complement strand
ATTTGTAACGACATTTGAAGTAAAACTGACAATAAAAATTTACAATCAATGCCTCATCTTCACCAATCCTAGATTTCAACAAAATAAACACCTGGATCTAAGAAACTTTATTAAAATTCCCTGTGTAAGAACTTATTCTACAAGTTAAGCCAGGGAAGTTTTGCGTCGGTATTTAGCACCAAAAATTGATACAGCACTATATTGTTATGTATTTACTTCTATGATTCAACTCCAAAATTCTTCCTTTACATATCAGAGTTTATCGTTGGTTGGCCTGTCATAGGCTTGTGTTAATAAAACCATCAGGCAAATATTGGCAAGTGATTATGTTTCTTTTTATACATAAGTACAATTAGTTCACATACCAACAATAATCGATAATGGAAACTGGTGTGTGTGTCGCTAGACTTTGGTGAGATATAGCGATATACAGTATCCATAACACCAAGTGTCCGTAATGTATGATGTCTGAAATATTCGCCTTTAAGCTTATGCATATTAATCTTCACACTCACAGACAAGAATATGTCCCAGTAGACTTATTGATATACTAACTAACTTGTTTTTAAAAATTACTCATACCAATTACTTCTCAAGCCATTATGAAGCTTTCAATTTTTGCCCCCAAATGCACCATAAAATGGGTTGTGAAATCGCAGTTTCTAAGATTTCTAGAGAAATCAGTTTGTTGGTAGTCAACCGACCAGCTAACCAACCAACCAACCAACCAACACTTTGTCCGCAATGATTAAAATATATACATTCGATCATACAAGCACGAAGTGTTGATCAAGTGATGGATTGATGATGCTAGTTCGTATATTCATTCATCACTCAGAAGCCTTCACAATCACAAACAACTCATACATTCGCCGCTTGTACACTAGAGGAAGTAAGATTTAAGAACTCAGGTTAGAAAACAGATTGAAATTACTTTTAGCTACCCTCCATACGCCCGTATTTCCATCCCTCCGTCAGTCAGTCAGTCAGTCAGTCAGTCAACCAACCGACCAGCCAACCAGCCAACCAACCAACAAGTTGATTGATTGATTGATTGGTTGGTTGGTTGATTGATTGATTGATTGATTGATTGATTGATTGATTGATTGATTGATTGATTGATTGATTGATTGATTGATTGATTGATTGATTGATTGATTGATTGATTGATTGATTGATTGATTGATTGATTGATTGATTGATTGATTGATTGATTGATTGATTGATTGATTGATTGATTGATTGACAAAGACTCAAAGATCCAAGTGGCTGACATAATTGTTGTAAATTAATTCTAAGAAGCCTGTAATGATGATCCCTTCTAACTTTAGAATGAGTAACTCCATTTCTTTGAAAGTCAGAGAGGAACCCCCTTAACTTTTTTTTATTACAAATTTCGGCAGGTTTATTACACAATTTTTTCTGAAATTTATTACAAATATCGGCTATTTTTATTACAATTGTCGTTCACAGAATTTATTACAAATGTCGTCACTTTATTACAAATATCGGCAATTTATTACAAATGTCGGCAATTTTATTACAAATTTCGGTTTATTACAAATTTCGGCAATTATTACAAATGTCGGTTGTACAGGGCAGGCGGGCGAAATAAAAAAAAAAAAGGGGCAAGGAAAAAAAATCTGGATTTTTTCAGTTCTATTCTCTGTCCTTTCTGTCCTGTCAGTCTCTCTACAACTTCTTTTCTCTTCTCTTTATTGAATTCCTTGTTACAGGTCTCTTTCCTTCATTTTAGCAAGGTTGACAAGTCCGTAGAACAACTCTGTAAGAAGATGAATACTTACATCCTGATGGGTGTATATCTGTAGCCATGTATGGGGTGAGATCCCCGCCAAATTTATAGATGTATTTAATTGACACAATTCTTTCTGTATTTATTCACTTCTGTATTTTAATAAAATTAATGTATTTACTTTATTGTCAAATTAATTTATTTTATTATAATTATTTCTTTATTTATTCACTTATTTATTTTAATAAAATGGATGTATTTACTTTATTGTCAAATTAATTTATTTCAATTATTTTTATTTAATATTTCCACAATTATTTCTGTATTTATTCACTTATTTATTATAATTATTTCTTTATTTATTCACTTATTTATTTTAATGAAATAGGTGTATTTCCTTTGTCAAATTAATTGTAATTATTTTTGAAATTATTTCATTAATTATTTATTCACTTATTTATTTTAATTATTTCTGTATTTTGTTCTTAATTTGCAATTTGTTCTTGTTATTTTTATTTTTCTATTATTCAAGTTCAATTATTTCACTTATGTCAAGAAACTTGCTTATTTTAATCATTTACCTTTATTTCTTAACATTCAATTAGTTTTAAAATTTATAATTCCGTTATTTAAGTCTGTATTTTGCATCTGATTTCACTTTTCCTCACCATTATTAAGATTTTAATTATTTATCGTATTAAATTATTTCATTATTTCATTTGCCTACAGTCAATTTAAACATTCTCAGCAATATATTTTAATTATGATGTTCTCTTAACTCTTGTGACGCCGCGTCGTTGATATCCACGACGTAGCACTTCCGCACTCCTCGCCCATGTCGTTGATATCAATGACAACAGGGTAATTTACATATGCTGTCAATAAAGTGACGTTGTAATGGGTTTATCGCTGTCCCGCCCTTATACCCATAATAAGTAATGATGTACATAATGTTATCTTATTAAATATTAAATTATTCAGGCGGGAAACAGTCACATGTTCGATTTTTCTCATATAGCACCTACTTAGCAATGCCTAATATGGCAGCCGCTATAGATATGTATGTTGACCTTCGACATTATGCTAATATAGTGAACGAAGTAAACCCAATTTCTAGACAGTGGTAGCGACGCTGATGAAGAATTTTACGTTTTTGAGGGAGTAAATTTTGTCCTACTAGAACGTATCGAAAACCCTCCTGATGACTTCGACTTTTGGACTGACGTCGTCAATGGCGGGTCCCGCGATCCTACCGATGACAAACCACAGATGCCAATGCCCTGCGATCAATTACTCCTACATGTTGGTTTACAAAATTACATTAACTGATAAAGACTTTACGGCAGGATCATGTGGCAGGATCTACATCTTTGTCTTTCATCAGATTTTTGTTAACAAACGAAGTGTTAGATATAACTGTTCGTGAGACGTATCGTTATGCTGCTAGACTCACATGTATGCAGTATTTGTATATGCAAATTTGTTTGTATTTACTGTACACATCGACGGACTGTACTTGCTGCGGCTATGAAATTTGCCGCACGCATGTTGGTGGGTGGCATTTAGACTGCATTGCTTGCCTGGCGGCACGGCACGTCAGATTACCCATACGGAAGACACAAACAATGTTGTTGGTTCTATTCATGCATTACGTTGTGTCACTTTTGAAGGAAATATCTGACGGCTATCGTGTCGTCCCTGCTGTCCCAAAGTAATCATTAAAAAGAAGTAAAATTTACTCAGTCATGAATTTATTTGTCTCTTTCTTTTTGCTCAAAAGCCAAGGTTTAGTACACATAATTTACCGAGCTGTGGTGCATGCTCGTAGCGTAGCATACGTGGGTCTAAGTTTATCTGCTCTCTGTATATGCATAGCGTCCGGGCATACATCGTTTACTTATCGTGGTTTGCGACCCTGCCGTATCATAATCACAATTTAGACTATTAAAAGTACAAACATCAATTCACAGTTATAACTTTATTGGCTGAATTTTATTTATCCGGGTTAATTGCTCGAAAGTTAGAACGTAATTACAGAGGTGTTTACACTACTGTACAAAACACATGGCCTGTGTGATGATGGCGTCCGGGGATGGCGTATGCACTGTGCACGTCACTTTTTTGTAGAAAATACGAGGATTTACAACCCAGCCATCCCACAATCGCAATTAATATAGTACAAGTACATACATTTACTCACAATTATAAATTTTACTTGTCTCATTTCTCACTCAAAGGCCAGAATATAATATTGGTACATGATACAATTTACCGAGTGACAGTATTGCCATTACAAGCATACGGTGTACACGTAACTTGACTAATGTTGTGCCTAGCATGATGATACACCGTCCATGTGCACCACCGCGGCACCGATTGTCCATAGAAAATACAGATAAAGATTTATGACCCTGCTGTATACTGTCTCATATTTACATTTAATAAAACTACACAAACATTTATTCACAGTTACGAATAATTTTTTCTCTCGAAAGTCATAGTTTGTTACATCATGTAATTCACCGATTTTTGGGGATAAATGGCGCACATCTGTACTGCCAGCTTCATCACATTCCTGTAAAGTTGTTATAGCGTACCGAATGTAATTGAAGACTTCATTTGGAATATCAAAACTAAGGGCATGTCAAACCAATTCTTCTTCAACCAAAACAACTTTATGGACTGCAGTATTCAACTGATTAAACTCTGAAACATCATCCAGCGTTCTAACGATTCCAGGCATATACATCACATAGATTTATATGCTCAGTCGCCATGATGCATATGATAGTCAGTTAGTGATCAATCGTGATTGGAGAGAAGTGATGCAAATACGTCACATGACGTATCGTAGGCCCCTGAACATGGTTTGCAGGCATAGAGAATGAATTCATTATTGTATTTTGGCGGAGATCTCACCGTAGTTGAAGAAATTTATTCACTATGCTTGATAACCATGTTCCGGGCCAAATACGTTGCACGTTGCAGTCATAGGACGAATCTATGGCCCCAAACCATGGTTTTCAAGCATAGTGAATAAATTACTTTAAACTATGATGAGATCTCCGCCAAAATAAAATATTTATCAATTGTAATTGTAATTGTTCAAGTTTAAGTTATCAACTAAACATGGTTTGCAGGCATAGAGAATAAATTACTTTAAACTACGGTGAGATCTCCACCAAAATAAAATATTCATCAATTGTAAATGTTCAAGTTTAAGTTATCAACTAACATAGAGAATAAATTAATTTAAACTACAGTGAGATCTCCGCCAAAATAAAATATTCATCAATTGTAATTGTTCAAGTTTAAGTTATAAACTAAACATGGTTTGCAGGTATAGAGAATAAATTAAAGCACGAACAAGAATCAAAATAAAGACTTAAATAACAAAATAATGAATTGAAAAAATTCATTTAATGATAAGAGAACATCATTATCATAATATATTGCTGAGAATGTTTAAATTGGCTTAACAAATGAAATAATTTAAAACGATAAATAATCAAAATAATAATAATGGTGATGAAAAGAGAAATCAGATGCAAAATACAGACTTAAATAACGAAAATATAAATTTTATAAATAATTTAATGTTAAGAAATAAATCAAAATGATTTAAATAAATAAGCAAGTTTCTTGACATAAGTCAAATAATTCAACTTGAATTAATAATAGAAAAAAAATAAAAATAAAAAGCAAATTAAGAACAAATACAGAAATAATTAAAATAAATATAAGTGAATATATAAAGAAATAATTATAATAAATAAGTGAATAAAAAATGAAATTGTGGAAATATTTAATAACGAAATTATAAATTCTAAAAATAATTACAGAAATAATTATAATAAAAAAGTGAATAAATACAGAAATAATTGTGGAAATATTTAATAATGAAATCTAAATTTTAGAAATAATTACATAAATAATTAAAATAAAAAAAAGTGAATAACTACAGAAATAATTGTAGAAATCTTAAAATACATTAAATACATTTATTTTGACGGGGATCTCACCCCATAGCCATGAACTATTGTATGATTTTATCAGGAGTACTAATACATTCCTCCTATTAATCAAAGTTGCATTGACATCGCTCACAATTTTTTCAAGTTATCCAATTTGAACTTTAGTATGTAACTTTTTGAAACACTTGCTTGATTGTCATTCAGTGTGCTAGAGGAATTTTCATTTATATAAATCATTACTTCTATGAAACATTTTTCTTCAGTGTGAACTTGTCAAAATAATCCACCAGATAACATTATAACATTTCTAGAACTCAGAACTCCTTTGGAATTTACTGTTTTAAAAGTACTTAAAAGTAATAAATGTAAACATCTGGTAACATGCCATGCAAATCTTGGTTGACCTTGCAGTACAGTATACATTATGCATCTTCTGTAACTTGTAAGTGTTGTTACTAATGTTAGCAATAGGCAATAGTAAGACGTTGCATAGTGTCAACACCGACAAATTTACATTCAAACATTCCAATGCTGAAACTATTTAAATCATCAATCACTGCTCCTTTTGAGTCATTTTGTACAATTCTTGTAACATCCATGCCTAAAACCGGTGTTTATGACACAATTGAAGCTTGTAATTTGTCCCCGATGATACATCTGATTTAAAGCTAAAAACTGCATGGTCAAGAAATTGTTGGTTTTTTTAGGAATGCAGTATGACTTTTACCAATTTTAAGCATAATTTTGAAAATGATAGAAATATTCTGAGCTATTATTACATTGCAGCAAAATGTACCACGTGACGGCATTAATTTCGAGCCCTGTCCCTCATCAAACCTCAAAGACTTCAGCCACGAAAGCAGTGTTCTGCCTAGGTTTCCAACAAGTGGGAACCCCGAGACAAAGGCCCCTTGGTTGCAAAAAGTGGGGTCATTTGACAGGGAGTGGGGTCAATTATTATTGTCTATGAAATATTCATATATATTACCTCAAACCACTATAGAGATACTGTGATCTGAGATATTCCATTACACATAGACTATTACCTAACTACATAAAAAAATTCCATTCACAATAACAGTTCCCAGTAAGCTATTTTTGTGTACTACACATTACACCTTAGAAAAAGAAGGCAATTAAGATTATGTAATTTTAAGTTATTTCTACAGAGTATATTATATATTGTTTCGAAAGATTGGACAGCCAGGTAGTCACAATTTTTAATTTGAATATCAATGAATAGCAGTGCTCAAATTTATAATTCAACGAACAACTTCAAAACAAGTCACAGTGAACATATGATTGAATAAAAACTTTGAGAAATCCTAATCTTGTAACCACTTGTTTCATTTTTAGAACTGTTAGTACACTGCTGTGTTTATCATTCCCTCTTCAAATTCATGACGAGGTTAAGAAAAACCAACATTTTGAAGAAAAAACTCCCTGACTTTTAAAAGTACCAAATGTGAACGAAAAACTTACAAATAATACAGTCAAACAAACTTTGAAATAATTTATTTTTTATTAATTACCGTTACTGGCTGTGTATCATGATTTGGTCCTGCTATATCAAATGACAGCATTAGTTACAATCTGTAAACTTCATACGGAAAGCTGACATTAGGTGTCCTTGAAACTCAGAGATCTTGAACTAAAAACTATCAACAACGTCAAAGTTAGGATGCTTTGTAAATACCACTGTAATTATTTTCTGATTTGCACAACAAGTTCATTCTTCATGTCTGACCGGGCGCACATGCATCAGCCGTCTATAGTGGCCATGCCAGTGATCATGCATTGATTCAGTGCCCAACATTCACATGTGTCACTGTCAACATCATGCAACACGATCCCTTAACACAGCTTTTTCGGAATCAAAATACACATGTACTCATTTTGTTACCATTAATCTAACCCATGTCCCATAAATCTGGTTTACTAAGGCTTCTGACCTGTGGCAGATAGATGTTCCGATTTCCGGCAGCACGTTCAGTGGTCAGAGGTCGCGACAGTGACGGTAGACAAAACATGTGATGAGAAATGTCCATTTCGACGTCTCATCTACTCCCTCTAATGTTTCAATTTGTAGATTAAGTTTATCAAAGTTGATCTTTTTGTGGCATTTTTTATGTTAACAATAGAACTGTGCATTGTCACTGTATCTTATATCATGTCGACAAAACTTTCCCTTAAGGCCCAGTTACACAATGCACCTCATGAAGCAATTCGTCGCATGCGACGAGGCTAGCAACTGCGACGGAGCGTGTACACGAAGCAACTAATTGCATGGTGAGTTGCAAGAGCTAACTGTTGCACATGCGTAGATATATAAAAGTTACAGGTCATAGAGGTCAAGTCTTCTGGCGGCAGGAACTTGGCAGAAATGCTATTAAATTGCTCATATTTACAAATAAAATGACTGAAAACTTGTTGAGGTATCGATAGTAAAACTATATTCAATTCGAAGTTCGTTTAGGGCAATGTTGATCTTTCTGACGTTGCTACTTGCATTCAAGTTGGAAATAAAATGATATTCAGCGGAAATCAAGCATTCATAGACATTGTATACTATTGATAAGTGGCAATCGTGGTGATAAATCGAAATTATATCAAAAATACTTTGCCGAAATAGATAATTTATACTAAAAACATGGCGGCCATAACATTGAACGTCATTTGACACGTAGGTATATGTCAAAGGTTATTACTTGTGACGTGACGATGTGGTTACACGGTGCAACTCATGAAGCAACTCAAGAAGCAACTTGCGACTCGTCGCAGAAAAACCGACATGTTGGTTTCCTTGCGACGCACCTCGTGACGTCGCAAGACCCTGCGACGAAGTGAGTACACGATGCAATTCGTCGCATGCGATGAATTGTGTGGTGCCTTGCTCATTGAGTTGCATCGTGTAACCGGGCCTTTACGGAGTCAGTATACTTCTTGTCAGATTGATGTCAGGGCCTGGCCCTAGACTTAGATAATTTTGATGTCTGCCGTAAAACGAATGCGCCAAAGTGACGCAAGGTGGGAAAATTATTGCGTCATTTGTAATTTTAGGGGCCAATGTCGCAAGGTCACGGCCTCGGCAGAACACTGGTCTAAGACGCCATGAGGAACGTTTGATGTTCGTTCGAACTTTACAATCATACTGTGTTGAACTCAGGGGTCGGTCGGAAATAAAAAAAAAAAGATTTTTTTTCTGATGTCGGAGCTGCAAATTATGGTCGGTCAGGAGATGAGAACCAGAAAAATAAAAAGGGCTGCCCTTAGACTATAATATTTTGTGATCTTTCAGCACCACTTTACATCACTGAGAACACAAATCAACATCACTATGGTAACCATGTATACAAAGTCAAATTAGATATGGGAAAAGTAAAAGACACAACATTATTATCATTGTGTTTGTATTATCAACGAGTGTTTGTATACATACTATGTCAATACAAGAGTCATTCTAGACAATTAGAATTTATTGAGTTTAGCCATTCTTACAATTTGACCACTATTACTTCACTATCAGAATTTAATGAGTTTAGCCATTCTTACCATTTGACCACTATTACTTTACAATCAGAATTTAATGAGTTTAGCCATTCTTACCATTTGACCACTATTACTTTACAATCACAATTAAATGAATTTAGTTGTTCTTACCATTTGACCAATATTACTTTACAATCACAATTAAATGAATTTAGCCATTCTTACCATTTGACCACTATTACTTCACATCAGAATTTAATGAATTTAGCCACTCATACCATTTGACCACTATTACTTCACATCAGAATTTAATGAATTTAGCCACTCATACCATTTGACCACTATTACTTCACAATCAGAAGTTAATGAATTTAGCCATTCTCACCATTTCACCACTATTACTTCACAATTAGAATTTAATGAAATTAGCCATTCTCTCCATTTGACCACTATTACTTTACAATCAGAAGTTGAATTAATGAATTTAGCCATTCTCTCCATTCGATCTTTTCTCTACATCAATGTTACTATTTGCCCACTATTACTAAATAATCAAAAAGTGCAGAATCATACCTTGTTGCGTAAAACTAGTGGAAGACACAATTTGTATATTGTCTTTATACCACTGCACTGTAGCTGGTGGGTTACTTATTGGTGGTGTGCAGTGTAGGGTGACACTGGACCCAAGTACACTAAACACATCAGATGGCTCCTGTATAAATGTACTTTGCATACCTGGATTGAAAACAAGATGCAACAATATTTTAACTAGAATGCAAATAGTTTGCAAATAGTATGCAAATCAAAGTAAGAAATTTACACTGTCATCTAGAAGAAATATACATTCAAAGACATTTCAACACATACATCTCCCATCCCACCAATAAAGTGATATTAAAGGGGTACAAGCTGAGTTTATACACTTTTAGACTGGGTTGGTTAAGACAGTACATACTTAGACTGGGTTGGTTAAGACAGTACATACTTAGACTGGGTTGGTTAAGACAGTACATACTTAGACTGGGTTGGTTAAGACCAGTACATACTTAGACTGGGTTGGTTAACACCAGTACATACTTAGACTGGGTTGGTTAACACCAGTACATACTTAGACTGGGTTGGTTAACACCACTACTTACTTAGACTGGGTTGGTTAACACCAGTACATACTTAGACTGGGTTGGTTAACACCAATACTTACTTAGACTGGGTTGGTTAACACCAATACTTACTTAGACTGGGATGGTTAACACCAATACTTACTTAGACTGGGTTGGTTAACACCAATACTTACTTAGACTGGGTTGGTTAACACCAATACTTACTTAGACTGGGTTGGTTAACACCACTACTTACTTAGACTGGGTTGGTTAACACCAGTACATACTTAGACTGGGTTGGTTAACACCAATACTTACTTAGACTGGGTTGGTTAACCCCAATACTTACTTAGACTGGGTTGGTTAACACCAGTACATACTTAGACTGGGTTGGTTAACACCAATACTTACTTAGACTGGGTTGGTTAACACCAACACATACTTAGACTGGGTTGGTTAACACCAATACTTACTTAGACTGGGTTGGTTAAGACAGTACATACTTAGACTAGGTTGGTTAACACCAATACTTACTTAGACTGGGATGGTTAACACCAGTACTTACTTAGACTGGGTTGGTTAACACCAATACTTACTTAGACTGGGTTGGTTAACACCAATACTTACTTAGACTGGGTTGGTTAACACCAATACTTACTTAGACTGGGTTGGTTAACACCAATACTTACTTAGACTGGGTTGGTTAACACCAGTACATACTTAGACTGGGATGGTTAACACCAATACTTACTTAGACTGGGTTGGTTAACACCAATACTTACTTAGACTGGGATGGTTAACACCAATACTTACTTAGACTGGGATGGTTAACACCAATACTTACTTGCAATGATAAGATACACTGGGTTAGTGGAGATAGAACCCTGTGAGTTGGATCCAGTACAGATATATGCCCCTTCATCATACTGTTGAACTTGTGTAAATTGTAATGTCCCATCCAGTATAAATCTTGTTGCTGTACTCTGTATGGGTTGACTTTCACCAGCCTTATGCCATGATATAACAGGTTGTGGATTACCAACTATAGTACATTCTATACTGGCTGGGTTGTTCAGTCCTGCAGTCACATTCTGTGGTGCTACTTCTATGTATGGAGGGCCATAAAGTGCTATATCATTTCAAAGTACAGATACATAACATAAATCATTCTCTTCTTTTTTTAAATAGTGCCAATAGCAGTGTACAGTTAGCACAACTAATTACATGTCAATTCATTTTTAGCACAACTAAACTGAGGTTCAGTAGTGCAATGTGCATGGTGAAATGTTTGAGTGTGTGTGTGCATGTGTGTGTGTGTGCGTGCACACGGGGTTAGCTCTGGATATGTAGGGGGTGTCACTCTGGCTAATGACATGTAATATTGGTTAGCCAGAAAAAAAGTCACCTATCTGCAGTTGGGGGGGGGGGGGAGTCAGAAGCTGACGTTGTAGATTTTGAGATTTTGGAATTGAAATGGCTACATTTGGCGACTCTTTTAGTTCATCATCATGCTAAAAATCATGAATTAAAATGTGTGGACTTTCTGTTAGCAAATGTACAATATTGTTCCCTTGTAACATATTAGACAGTTGTGCACAGCTCCCCTTCACAGTAATCTTTTGTCTAAATCTCTGTAATAATTTGAATATAACCCTGCGTATGCAAAATATATTAACAGTGTCTTGTGCCCCATGGCCATTTCCTGACATGGGGAACATGTCCGGGGTAGTTTAGAAACCATGTGCCAATAATCATATGATTTGTTACTTATAAAAAGACACATAAGGCATGGTTAGATGGGGTTTGCATTAACATTAAGACCACTATGGCAAGGCATCTTCCCTCTCTTTCCTATAAAATACTAGACAGGACAGATTAGTCTAAAATTTAGTAGGATGTTTTAGGGACGTGTTGATGAAAAATTATTAATGACATGATTGACGGTTATCTCAATAGGGCCATGGTTACAACAAGCCAAGATTGGCTGATTCAAGCAAGTTCACTCAAGATAATCTTAATTAAATTCACAAATTGTAGTTATTGAAGTGTTGTTTACCATACTCTTTGATTTTACAAGGAACTGAACCTGGGCTGAATGCTAATTAAGTATGACCTTTTAGCAGAGTGCCTTCAGGCACATGAGTTAAGAATGCCGGGACGACTGCATTCATCACCCATACTAGTATTAATACTCTCTGTACAGTACCCGTTTATCAGCCCTTAATGTAAATGTTCAACAAATCTTTCCCTGTTCTTCCTTTGTACTCTTTCCCTCGTCAAACATTGGTTATCCTAGTAGATTTAAATGAGACTATAGTAACTTTTACTCGGGTCTTTTGAATCGCTCGTTCACATTCACTCAGTGCATGCATCTGTACAATGTTTGCTGTTCACACTAGCTAGCTGTGTTGGACTCAGTTGATCAACGTCGCTAACCACGGCCTCTTTTAGTGCAGCGTCAAAAATTCGCCGTGTGAAAGTCCATCATTTCTGTTGTACTCCCCAATTATAGTTTTTAGGACTTCTTTTGGGAAAGTTGTATGTGTGAGTATGCTGTAGTTTTTCTGCGTTGCCGCAAACTTTGTGGCAGTTGCAATAATTTGCCATTACATGAGGCCATTGTTATCTGAAACACAATCTTTGAGACACGGACTTTGATTGGTCAGATTATCATGATGTCATTGCTTATGAATATGTATTATGTATAAGTAAGGTATGGCTTTGACAGCCGTAAGATGCTAGAGTTTTATTTTGAAGTGTAGTGGTAGAGAAATAATAACTCTGGTTTGCGAGAATGATGCTGATCCATGCTAGTGTGGAGTCATGATGGGTGAATGGTTAGCGTGACCGCCTTGGAATCTACAGGTTGCAGGTTCGAGCCCCGTCGCTGCCTGCTGTTTGTTTCTGAGTGGCTAAAGTCCTTGGGCAAGACTTGAACCACGACTGTGCCTCAGTCAACCCAGCTGTATAACTGGGGACCTGGTAGGATGTAGGTTGCAATGTGAAGGCTTTAATCCTATGCGCTTAAATGGCTGCAATGGATTGTATGCTCCCCGGGGAGTTGAGGAAGACTAAAGGGCCGTTGTGCCGTTCTGATCCGAGCCAGGGGTAATAATTGTAAAGCGCTTTGAGCACGGAGTGGGAAAGCGCTATATAAGAAACCAACATTATTATTATTATTAGGTATAGGTGTTCATTTGCTGAATGCTTATCCAGTTAGTTGCCCATCCAGTCCTGCATCTTTGCAATATACACTATCATTTGGCTGTTGCTGCACGCATAGTCATATTGCTAGACTTACATGTATTTGCATAAATTTTTTTAATGTTCCTTCCCTTGTCTATGAATCCCTGATGTTATCTAGAATTTGCAGTTCTTCTTCTGAAGACGATCTGTTATGAGTCAACTGATGCTTTCAGATCAGGTCATGTATAATGCATACCTCTGCCACACTGCTCAAGTGGGTTTGGGGTGCAAGGGTTAGCTGCCCTTGTACCCGTCTTCATCTTGCTAAGAAAAAACAAGCTAAGCCTAGAAAGGATGGATCTCAACGGAAACAACGTATGCCTGCCCACCAACTATGTGATAAGAAATTGCGAATAATGGAGTTAAATATCCACGCCCCTATGATCTAACATCGGAGAACTTGCAATCTCATGCATGGAGAAAGTACCAAAAATTGTCATCATAGTGGAAACTTTCCTTGACTCAACTGTCCAAGAAGGTGCCGACTGCATTACATGTATAATCCCACGTTATACTATCCCTTGTTCTTGAAAAGACGGGACTGGAACATCAGGAGGTGGTATTGCTGTGTATTGCTCAGAACGAGTTGCCATCCACCATGACCCACTGAAAGATCCTAAAGACTTGGAACTTATTTGGCTTTGAGTAACTCTTCAATCCCAGAAGTTACTTGTAGGAGCTGTATACAGAGCACCAAGTGCCAATAATGACATCATTGACAACTTAGACTCAAACACCATGTTAAAGATGGAAGAGTTTGGAGCTCACTCTGTCATGTTTGTGGGTGACTTCAATGTAGACCATGAAGACTGGATAGGAAGCCGAAACACAGACACTGCTGGATGCCAGACACTTCAGCTTGCTAATTGCCTTGGCTTGGAACAAATAGTGAAGGATCCAACATGAGGGGACCAAATCCTTGACCTTGTTCTCACAGATTTACCTGCTTCTTCCACTACTTTTGCCAACGTGGGTACTTCTGTCCATAATCTAGTGCTAGTTAAGCTAGTCTAAGTATGTCCCTGCATTCAGAGACAAGCCTTGTAGAAGGAAGGTATGGCTTTACAACCAAGCCAACTACCATGAAATGAGAGGTTACATCACCTCCACAGATTGGCCTCAAGTATATCTCGAGAAAGATCCAGAGAAGGCCTGTAACAGGGTTACCTGTGATGCCATGGACCTATACATTCCTAGCAAAACTGTCATCAAAAAGATGGGTGACAAAGTCTGGTTCAATGACAAATACAGGAGGGCTGCCAGAAAGAAACACCGAATTTTTCGTCAGCTAAAAGAGGACAACATAGCTGCCAACAAGGAGAAATTTACTAAAACAAGACAATCTTACAACATGGGAGAGAAAGAGGCTAGAAAGAACTACAACACCAAACTCAAAGAGGACCTTACCAACAACGATCTTAGCAGTAAGAAGTGGTGGAGAGTTGTCAACTCACTTGCTGGCAGAGCTGCTCACCCTGACATTCCAGTCATCATTCATGATGATGTTGCCCACATTACAGCAGGGGAAAAAACCAGTGTTCTGCAAGGCCTTTGCAGAGAAATGCCAAACGTCTGCGGACGGACGGACAGATGCATAGACTCACGGACACACGGAACCCAATCCATAAGTCCCCGTCCCGGACTTCGTCCGGCGGGGACTAAAAACGAAACAAAAAACCCTGTCTTTTCCTATTGTAGAGGTAGATTTCTGATGTAATAATGCATGTGATGTGTGGGTTCGAGAAATATATCGTGTCGAAATGAACGTTGGTGACTCACTTCTGTAGCGAGATGTCGGATGATACATTGTTGCAATTGGTTGCTAAGGGCGCGGACGCGCTCACTCATGTCACCTTCTCTGCACACTATAATATAGACAGGGTATGCAATACAAATTGACACATTTCAACATTTACACATTCACAAACAAACAATACCTACAAAAATTTCACAATTGATCAACACTGTCTTACGAGTAAATATCCTATAACCAGAATGTTCGTATTTGAACGATAACTCCAGAGTTTGATTACATCTTGCCGACGCCTATCATGTTGTGGCAGTTGCAGTAAATTAGTTTTGAAAATGTTGCTTTTAAGTTTTCCTGAATAATAGTTGTAAAATTTGTTTATATAAAACCGGTGGAACAGACACACGACAGTGCCGGGACAGTGTCTTTATTATATGCAAGTAAAAGTTCATTGTGAATTTATTACAGGTTCCGGGGCCATGCGTGAAGCAAGTAACGTTGCACTCTAGACTAGAGCCTGTTCAGAATATGTATCGGCTGATATAATTTACAGGTTTAAAGTCCTGTGGGCCAGGGTTTCAATCCCAGGTTCTCGCTAAGTGGCTACTTCGCCCCACAAACATCGCCTTATCTACTATCAGTTAATCGAATGCCTAACATATACATATCAATTTTAAGTTTTACTGTCAAAATATACCAAAGACAAGGTGAAGCAGTATCATTATTTTCAATTTTCACTGCACAGGCACTTTGGCCATTCTCATTTTCGCGCCTTTTCGCAAGTTTCCAGTCATGTAAAAACACTTTGTAAATAAGTGTTAGTATGTGTCAAAAGTATTAATTGTTGCATTTTTGGTGTGCAACAGTACATTCCATACATGAGGTTTATTTTCAGTGCTTCTTTTCTTTGTCATACAGTAAACAGCTATGGACTAGTTAGTACTGTTTATTTCTATTTTATAAAATGCTATTTTCAGTCAATCTTGAAGTGTTAATTTTACACAAATGTTTATGAACCCCCCCCCCCCAAAAAAAAAATAAATAAAAAATAAAAAATAATAATAATAATAATAATAATAATAACAAGTCATTGAGAATGACATAGTCCCCGCTATATAAATTGGACAATATTAATTGTCATGACCTAATTAAAATCAAAATTATTATTCATAATATAGCATAACATGATTTTTTTGGCTCATGATCAGTCATCATAAGTAGAATCACATAATTCTACCTCATAATGACGTCATCAGGGACTACATGAGATTGCACAAATCTCCCAGAAGTCAGTGTGCAATTTCTACCCGCTAGAGAAGTCATACACACGTTCGAGCTCCCGAAAAATTTCAGAAAAGAGCCAAAAAAATTCCAAATTTATGAGTAAACATAAAATTTTAGGAAAATACAGTTTGTCAAACAAGTTTGACTGTTAACTCTCTCAAGAATTCAAAGATTAGTGTTTTCTTGACGTTGTTTGAGTTCCGAAGGGACGTCCTCATGGTGAATGCTCAGGACACAAGTAACCATACTCAAAAACCCAGCAATAAGGAGAAAGCTCAGCATGGGGAAAATAGCTCCAAAGCTACAACAGGGAGTAAAAATCGAAAATCAGATGTGCCTAATCCGGTATTACGGAGTTCCGGATCGAGGTCTACAACATCGACAGACCACAGACATGAAACGCCGGTACGAAAGAAACCACGTACCGCGGCTTTGACCGCATGTAATGAATACCAAACAGTGCATCGGGAAATGTTCAAGATGTAACCCCCATGGCAGCGGATAAACTGCCAACAAACTTGATTGGGGAATATCGATTGCAGTCTCAAGATTGGAATGCAGTGTTAGGTCAGTTTGCAGTGATGCAACAACAATCGATGCAGACTTTTGCAAATGCTATGTCGGACACCATGCGGCATGCATTGACAGATGCCGTTGCGGATATGAACCGGAAGCGTTCCGCTGAGTCCGAATTGGAAAATCTTGACAGAAACTCTGGACGTAAACGTCTGAGAATACCTATAAGTGGGGATCCACAAGAAGTTATACGATTTTCTAACTTGTTGATCGATTTAGATGGCGAACCGGAAGTGTTATCTTTGCCAAAAGAGACTTGTAATGCTCATGACGAAGTCACTGACATTGATCGAGCGATCCTCATCGATGGGATCCTCATAATCCCATTCTGGCCAACACAGAGTTGGTTTGCAAAGGCAATGCGTCTCCTGACTGCATCACCATTAGTGCTTCCAAGAACGCGAACTTTACTGATAAATCCAGCAGTGAAGGATCACAAACCACATCCACTATTTCCAAAAATGATATTGCTGGCATGTCACTTATCAGGACAGAACTTGAAAGTCAAAACATTCTTCCAGCAACTGCATCCATCATCATGTCGTCATGGAGACAGTCAACTAAAAGACAATATGAACCCTACTTGCAGAGATGGAATGCATTCTGTAGCAAAACGGAAATTGATCCCATTCATACAACTATAGACAAAGCTCTAGAGTTCTTTTACTGAACTTTACCATTCTGGCTTGCAATACAGTGCAATTAACACTGCCAGATCGGCACTGTCAAGTGTAATACAAGTGCCTCGAGATATGCCTTTTGGCTCACATAAATTGGTGGTTAGATTTATGAAAGGGGTCTTTCAAAGTAGGCCGACCTTGCCAAAGTATGTTGAAACCTGGGATGTACACCAAGTGTTAACTTATCTCAGGAAGTTATCTCCAGTGAGAAATCTCTCTTACTTTAAAGTTGGTGACATTGATAGCAATCTTATCAGGTCAAAGGTTACAGACCATCCATTGTCTGAATTTAAATAATATGATCATTGGTAAATCAAGTTACAAGTTTGTTATTGATAAAGTGTTGAAAACAACAAGACTTGGTGTACACAAGTCAGAGTTAGAGTTATCAGCTTTTCCGCCAAATAGGTGTTTATGTGTTGTGTTCGTATTGCGAGAGTACTTACTCCGCACAAAACCTTTGAGACATGAGAAAACTCAGTTATTACTCAGCTATGTAAAGCCTTAAAATTCAGTATCTAAGGATACTTTAGCAAGATGGGTAAAGACAGTATTGTCTAGAGCAGGTATTGACATTACCAAGTTCTCTGCACATAGTACAAGATCAGCATCAACTTCTGCAGCAAAGATAAGAGGTGTGCCTCTTGAAATTATCATGAACAGAGCTGGCTGGTGCAGACCATCAACATTTGCTAAGTACTATAATTAGCCTGTCCAGACACAGGATAGTTTTGCCAAAGGACTGTTATCAACATTCAGTGTTAAACATAACTGAAAGAATGTATGGACATTGAGTCCAGAATAGCAATGAATTGCTTGTATGAATTGTTGCTTGTATACAGTAATTTGTTGTAACAATATAGACATGGGTTGTTATAAATTGTGTGTCCGAGTGCTTATTTTGTCTTACATCTCGTGAACACATTGCTTTCAAATCTCATGTAGTCCCTGATGACGTCATTATGAGGTAGAATTCCCCAATTAAACGAGACTTACCTGTAAGTTGAGATTTGATTGGAATTCTACCAAGTGATGTAAGTCAGCAAGGGATTACATGCCCAACCCTGTCGATTGTATATCCCACCCATAAATTGACATTGGGAGGACTGTAATATATATTGCTGACTACACACTTATCATTGGGATGTGTAAATGTATTCACTCGATGAATGTTCAAGACTGACTTCTGGGAGATTTGTGCAATCTCATGTAATCCCTTGCTGACTTACATCACTTGGTAGAATTCCAATCAAATCTCAACTTACAGGTAAGTCTTGTTTAATTGGGGAATATTGTGACATGTCAATATGAAGAATTTTTTTTCTAACCTTTTTTATTTCAACATTTATATAAAATCTTGCTAAATATTTCCTCTTGTAAATGTCCCATGTCAATATATTTCTTTTACTTCCACTTGCACATCTACTATATTTCCTCCAGTAGCACTTACTATTTGTTTTTGTTTTTTCATAGAACTATTTTCAAATAAAATCATTGAAAAATTTGCAGGTGATTCAATTACCTAACCTAAAAAAACATGCAATTTATTACTGACCAGTGATGAACATGATGTATGTTTTCTTGATAGACTAAAGCAAGGTGTATCAAGGACAGCTGGTCCAAATTGTTTCTAGAAAGACCTCTCTATTACTGCTACACTGTTTATAGTTTTCAAGACTTGTTGGCACCATACATACAATGTAACCAAAATCCCATCAGACACATGAATAAACACATACTTTGGTCCTTGTAACATTAGTAATCTTTCTACTAAGTTTCATGTAAATTCATTGGTAATTCTTTGAGATATACTATAAACGCATCTTTTCTGCAAAGCTTTTAATTAATCGTCTTTTAAGATGTATCAACTGTTGTTTTAGTGTCAAGTGCTTTTTCGTTTTTTAGATTTGTGAACTGTTTAGAGCATTTTATGGATTTACGGTATAGAAAAATAAATATTATTATTTATTATTATTATTATTATTACTACAAAGTAAACAAGCTATGGGTGAAATGATAATCTGTCTAACCAGCATATACTTTTATCGTATTGTTCCATAAACAAGGCTTTTTTCCCCTTACCTTTCATTGTGCCATTACTCAGATTGGATGGTGTTATTGTGAGTGTAATAAAGATTGATTGTTTCAATAGATTTCAATGGAGTGGTGTTGTTGCTGAAGAAGTTGTTTAGAGCTCAGCATGCAGCACCTTGTACACCCAGCAAGATCGCTGTCCAAGCTATGTCTCGTCTAGTCTCGCTTCACTTCTCGGGTCATTTTTGCCTTTTTTTTAGCTCCGCTGTCAGCGAAAGCTGAAAGCGTAGCTTTAGGTATAGGTGGGTATAGAGGTATAGAGTATAGGTGAATCATTGGTGTCCGTCAACTTTTTATATTTTCATCATCTTCTCTGAAAGTGACAATCAGAATACTTCGATACTTGGTGTGCATGTTCCCTTGGGGGAGGCTATTCAGATTTGTTCATGCCAAGTTGATCTGTGCCATTTTCAATTTTTTATGATTTTTTTTTCAAAAAATGATACTTTCATCATCTCCTCAAATACTACTTGTCAGATTGCTTTGATATCTGGTGTGTTGATGTGCAGAGGGTAGCTTACTCAGATTTGTTAATTTCAAGACAGCACATCTTTTCTATTTTTTAAGATTTTTTTTTTGTAATTCAAAGAAAAAATTAATATGTTAATGAGCATTGTGACCGACGCCATATTGGAAATCAGTCCACGAGACTTTAAGTAAACTGCCACTTTTCAAAAGACACTATTGACGTCAAACAAGCAATGTAATATGTGCTATAGTCATAATTCTATGCATTGTGCGCCAAATGACAAGTGTTTGTTCGAAACAGGGTTGTAAACTTCAAATCCAAATTCTACACCCCTTCTACATAATCAGCCAGTCCGCAATACCCTCATTTGCATACAATCTATCCTCCAGATATAGCGACCGTTACACTTTGAATGGCTGCTCACGGGCCTTATTTTTGGGTATTTTAAACTCGCCGTAACTTTCACTAGAGTCCACCATTTTAGATACTGTAAACGCCTAAACCTCAACTGACATCTCTTCTTTCGTGCCAGCAAAATAAGTTTTGGCATTACATTTAGGAATACTAATTTTCCGACGAATTCGGGAAACCTCTGAAATTCGACCCGGTTTTTCGCTCATAGTTTCCTCAATACGGACCGGAAAGTTTACAAATTTCACAAAAAGGTGGATTTTTATGTGTTTTAAATAACCATGGCAAGTAAATTTAGTAAGATCGTTGTGTAACGGTCCGTCAAGAATTTTCGGTAGAAAACGACTGATTTGACCCAGAAGTTGAAGCTGGCCTCGTTTGACCGGGCGATTTTCCACAGCAAGCTAGCAACGCGAGAGTTCTTGGTACATTTTGTACTCACTAAAATCACACTTCAGACCCACTATAAAAGTTTGATGTTTTCAGATAACATGTAACTTGTGATTAATTCTATAGTGTCAGTGAACTAGAATGAAGACAACTCGCGTAAGCAAGGCAAGGCATGCCTAGGCGCTAGGCGTGCGGTGAAGAGCAGTACATATAGTGAATCGACCAAACTTTGTTTATTGGCCGACAGTTTACATGTAAACACAGATAACTAGTGTTACTTATCTGTGATGTAAACGACATGAACATGTCTTGCCATTTCCAAAATGCAAATATTTGGCAAGTTAAAATAATTAAAATAATTACAACTTTAATTTGGCTTCAGACTTTGCATTATGTTTTGTAAATCCGAAAAGGTTCTCTCTAGTCATGTCAGTGATCATACTGGGGCTGCTTTGAGTACGAGCGAGGTGAAGCATGTTGAGGTATTTTGTTGAGAATTATAAATATTGCGAAATGCCAAGTACAAGGTTTAAATACAATGGAATGATGAAAAAAAATTGGCCGAGTCTGCTGACAGGCGCCGGTCACAAGACACTCCGTAAATTTAAATATTAGACGATGTTATGTCTACTTCAAGTTGAATGTTGTTGACAATTAAGCTTATGGACAGTGTTTTTGGTAAATTTGTTAGAAAATTGAAATTCGAATTGCCTCAAAATTATTTTAGATCCCTAGTTTATTTCATCCATTATTAAAATTTTCCAGGGTTAAAGCTGTAAGACACTAGAATTATTTATAGCTAACCTCAAAAATCCTTTGAGTGTGTGTGTGTGTGTACATTTCCCAGTCATTATTTTTCTGAGATTTTGTGTAATTTTCATAACAGTAATTTTTTTTATAAAATGGTGACTATGGTATAAAAGTACAATATTTTACCTTCTTTCTTTGTAAAATGTGTTTTATAGTGAGACATCATATGAAACCACTAACCACTTTATTACATCGCTACCAAAATAAAAACTAAAAAGAACAGCGGAGCTATTCTGACCGATAAGTTGCTTGTTCAAGTTTTTGATTCACATGAAGGTTTGAGTAGTCCCAATACGAAATACAATGAAAAATAATAATTTAGGTTAACCTTTGCATTCTTTGTGATGCTGGGTAAAAAGTGCCCCACCCCCCGTCCCCCCATCAGTAACGCATGTCCCCAGACTTTTTGAGAGCGGTTTTCATACCGCGTGTTCATATGAATATGAGTCGGCGCTTCCGCATCCTTCCTAGCAATGCAACAAATATCGATCGATCGTCTGCTCGCACTCGCGCTTCGTTTTGAAAGTGCGCCATCAACGTCGATGTAAGGTAAACCAGGAAGCTACCGGGTACCTGCAGTACAGGGACATGGTGTTGTTCTACAGTGAGAAACACTAGGTTTTCAGGGGTTTCAAGTGTTTGTATTGATATTCTCGTTGAATCTGAAGATTATTACATCAAAGGAAGGAGGTGAACACTGAAAATACACATCATCAGTAAGCTTTATTGCAAATATATAAAGTCACGATTGTCCGCTCACTTCACACCTGTCAGTTTCACGCACATACATCGTTTCGGTATTTGTATTACATACTATTGTTTTTCGATTATAAATATCCATACATAATCTTAGCTTTATTGTTCCATGATGCCCATGGTCTAAGATCATCTAAAGAATGATGAAACAGCTTAAACCTGACAAAGCAACTGATGACCCTCACCAAATTCCCATCAGAGTCCTCAAAGAGTGCAGCGCAGAACTTGCAAGTCCCCTGTGTCACCTTTTCCATCTATACTTCTCAGGTGGAGTATTTCCGAGCAAATGGAAAACAGTCACTTTAACACCTATCCATAAGAGGGACTCCAGATCTGACCCTTCAAAGTACCGGCCCATATCGCTGCTCTGTATTATCAGCAAAGTCATGGAAGCAATAGTCAACAAACAACTACAAAGCTACATGTTTCAGAAGAACCTGATATCTAGCAGACAGTTCGGTTTCAGACCAGGCCACAGCACAGCAGATCTTGTCACTATTCTCTCCCAGAAATGGAAGAATACCTTGGACAAAAGAGGTATGTGCTATAGCTCTGGATATAAAAGGAGCTTTTGATAAGGTGTGGCACAACAGACTTCTAGCCAAACTCGGGTCCAAGGGTGGCTCTGGAAACCTGTCTCGATGGTTACAAAGTTACCTATCTGAGAGATCTATTACAGTTGTCTTGCCGGCCACGATTCAGAAGCTCCCTCCATCAATGCTTCTGTGCCTCAGGGATCCATACTTGGGCCACTTCTGTTCTCTATCTTCATTGATGATATCGTAGATGTGTGTGAGAATGAACTCTACCTGTATGCTGATAACTCAACACTGTTATGCTCCTATACACTCACCTAAGGACAGCAACGAACATGCAGTTAGTCTCAACAGAGATCTTGACAGGATGAAAGCTTGGGCTGACAGAAGGTAACCTTTGAGCCAACAAAGTGTAAGTCGATGATAACATCAAGAAAGTGAACCCCATCCAAATTGAATTTGTACTTTGCAGACTGTCAGCTAGCTGCGAAGGTCGAGCTTGAAATTATCGACATCGACAGCAAGCTTGCTTGGTCCAAACACATCTCATCCATTACTACCAGAGCTGGACAGAAACTTAGTGCTTTGAGAAAAGTATCCAATAGGCAGAGCAACAGTATACAAAGCACAAGTCCACAATGTCATGGAATATGCATTTCTGTGTTGGATAAATGCTTCATCAACTACTCTCAGCCAACTCAACAACATCCAAAAGAAGGCACTCAAGATCATAGGTGTTGACAAATTAAGCTACTGCATGCACTCAATTTTTGCTAGGTATATTTACATACATTTTTGAATGTTGTTGCTATAGGTGTGGTCTTGTTGCTAGGCATATTTGTATACATTTTTGGAATCTTTATTCACTTGGCTACCCTTCACAGTTTTCATCTTTGCAATAAAATAGCGCCAATGGCATTGTAGCACAACTGTACAGTTTTTTGAATTATTTATCCCCCTCCTGATCCATACTAGGTATACGTGTTCATTTGTTGAATGATTATCCAGTTGTCTATCCAGCCCTGTTATTATCTTTGCAATATACACGATCATTTGGCTGTTGCTATGGGTGTGGTCATGTTGCTAGACATATTTGCATTCATTTTTTGAATGTTTGTTCTTTTGTCTATGAATACCTGATGTTACCTTTGTGATATACATCATCATATGGCTGTTGCTGTGGTCTTGTTGCATTGATAGTTATATTTGCAGACAGTTTTTGAATGTTTATCTATTGTCTATTAATCCCTGTTCTTATCTTTGCGATATGCGACCATTTGACTGTTGCTATGTGCATGGTCTTGTTGCTAGGCACATTTGTATACACATTTTGAATGTTTGTTCACCTGTCTAAGAATCCCTGTTGTTACATGTATCTTTGTGATATACACAATTGTTTGGCTGTTGCTATGGGTGTTGTCATGGTTGCTAGGGATATTTGCATACATTTTTGAATTTTTACTCACCTACCAGATGATGTTGTTATTTTAGCAAAATACACTGGCATTTGGTTGTTGCTAAGGGTGTGGTCATGGTTGCTAGGGCCAATTGCATCAAAATATTTTGAATAAAATCTGCAGAATATTACTTCTTGAAACATCTCACCAAATTTCACTCATTGTCTCATTGACATAAACATCTTTTACCAAAAAATTC
This sequence comes from Glandiceps talaboti, assembly GCF_964340395.1. Taxonomy (NCBI): domain Eukaryota; kingdom Metazoa; phylum Hemichordata; class Enteropneusta; family Spengelidae; genus Glandiceps; species Glandiceps talaboti. The sequence goes on along the minus strand of NC_135558.1, from coordinate 24,626,450 downwards.
ACATTTTTACACCTAATTTGCATATCACAGATGAGATCATTATATGCTTAATATTTCTTTATCTATACACTCCCAGATGCACCCCCTTAAATTTAGGCCCAATCTGACCAGCAGCTTTGGAGTTAAAAATTTCTTACCCAAAACACACAATTTTAGCCCCGATTTGCATATTACTCACGGAATCATCATGTCATGAATAAATCTTAATGTACACACCCCTACGAACATTCCCACCGAATTTCAGACCAATCTGCCCAGTAGCTTTTGAGTTTAAGTTATTTGATCAAAATTTACATTTATTTTACCCAAATCACATACCAATGATGTGGTCATTTTGCTTTCTACAGTTTCCCAACTCGAAATCAAAAGTAATGTCTCCACCAAATACCAAGGCAATCGGTCTGGTGGTTTTTGAGTTTATGTTGTCCACACACACACAAAGGCGGACAGACACCACTCCATGCCTATAGCACTACTGAACCTTAGTTCAGTTGTGCTAATAAACCATCATTTGGCTGTTGCTATGGCCGTGGGCCTGTTGCTAAGCATATTTACATACATTTTTTATTCTTTATTTACTTACCTACCTGTTATCTTTGTAATATGCCTCATTTAACTGTTGCTAAAGGGTGTGGCCATGGTTGCTAGAGCCAGTTTTGTCAAAATGTTTTGAACAATAACTCCAGAATAACACCTCAAGAAACATCCTCACAATGTTTCAGCCTCATTCATTGTATAGTTTTCAAGAGATAAGTTTGACAAAAATTGAGAGATTTTAGAGCCAATTTTGCATATCAATGATGGGATCATGTTGTGAATTCACCTTCATGTACACATGTCCATAGGCATCGCCAATAAATTTCAGCTCAATGTGCTCAGTAGTTTTGGAATTATAGATTTTTGACCTTGATTTTAGCCCTATGTTGCATATCACTGATGGGATCATCATGTCAATATCATGCTTCTTAATCTAAGACGTTCCACAACCTGGAAACCTAAAGACGTTCCCACCATATTTCAGGCCAGTCTGTCCAGTGGTTTTGGAGTTTAAGCTGTTTGACCAAAAATCACGTTTTTTTACCCAAATCACACACCCATCAATTTGATTTGAACAATTTCTCAACTACACACCCAAGGTAATATACCTATCACATATCCAGTGGTTTTGACTTTAAGTTGTTTATTACACACACACACACACACACTTTTCAATGCCTACTGAACCAGTTCTGTTCAGTTGTGCTAAAAACTGATAATGCTACTGCTAATAAAGCCATTTCATTACCTCTCCTTACAATTGGCAACAAACAAATCATGGTAACATAAGATTAATCTATTAAAACTATCTTTACAATGATATCTTTAATTCATCTTTGACTAAAAACTAGAAGTAAAGTATGTACTTACGGTTAACTGTCAAAGTTGCATAGTCACTTCTCATTGGCTGATTAGGTAGATATGGGTTAACTGTAACACATCTGTATGAACCCTCATGATCCTTTTTAACATTATTTATTTGCAAAGTTCCTGACATTTGTAAAGACCCTGGCTCTGCAAATTCTGTTTGATAAGTAACCCCTTCAGTAAAAGTAACTCCATCCTTTTCCCAGTGAATGGATACTAATGGTTGACTTTTTCCACTAACACACTGAAAGTAAGCAGGCCTCATCTGACCATCCTCTGCATTAACAGATTGTGGGCTGTGAGCAACTACATTTATATCTACAAGGAGAAAATATCAAGAACATATTAGTTGCCTATAAAGTTCAAGTCTTTGTAGCAGATACTTGCCCCTCAAAAAGTTTACTTCTGTGTGACTAATAGCTCGTGCAGTGGCAGTGAAGCTGCCGCATAGTGGCTCAATGACTAGTACGCATGTGTGTCGTATATACTATGTGAAAAAAATTGGTGGTTCTCCCAGGGATGCATTGTGGCGCGCAATGAATACGCATGCGCACGCCATATACTCCACGCGCTACCGGTATACCGTATCGTCATATAGGCGACATAACATCGCCATGCATTGCAATATTGTAATAGTAGGCTTGTTGGCACGATTATCGTAACCTTGTAATGAGTATTGAGGCATCACTGTACCCCTAGAAGAAATTGTTGCAGCACTATTTGGAAGTTTGATGCAGGGTATGGAATACCGACCACTGATGACATAGCGCAGTTGAATTTCCAGGTTGTGGAAGTGCGGTTTTGACATTTATATGGTTGATAATTGAATATTTTTTACATGTTCTAAAAAAAATAACTACTTTCCTATGTTTGTTGGTACAGTAACATTCCTAAATCATCGAGTTGAATTGAGAAATCACGGTGTTCGGCAACATGTCAACAAAACATTTGTCCAAAGACCAACGTTGGTGGAGGGTCTATGATAAGTTGGCTGATTGAAAATGAACAATATTAATGTAATGGCTATGATGGTTTTTGAAACCAACAACTGCATAGAGTGTTGACTTTCTTTACTTCTCGTCCATGTCAGATATATATATATATATATATATATATATATATATATAATATTTATATATATATATATAGGAAGTCAGTGGTAAGATATGTCCATAGTACAGTGCTCGATACTTCTGCACGCAGAGCGGAGTATATGTTGAGGGTAGGAGAAAATCAAGTCGGGTTTTTCGTCTCGAAAAACCCGACTTGATTTTCTCCTACCCTCAACATATATATATATATATATATATATATATATATATATATATATATATATATATATATATATATATATATATATATATATATATTTATATATAATATATATATATATATAATGTATATATATATATATATATATATATATATATACATTTTGATGGTCAACACCCCTGGAAAATATTCCAAATCAAGTGTACAAACCCTGGCCCAGGCAGCCAGTCACAAATGAAGCTACCATGCAAGATCTTATGGGCTTTGCCTAGTTATGATATTACATGAATTAAATGCATATGCGTATTATCCTTGTTCGCTACTTAATGTGCCCGAGATTTTAAAAGACTGGTCACACCCTGCATCATCTGTTATTTATAACCCTTTCACCACCAGTACCTGGTATACCGGAGAGGTGCTAGGGTGCCTAGCAGTACCAGGTATACTTGGAACACTGAAGTTCATTCACCTACCTAACTGCAAAAATTGCTGTCATAACTAGTTCCAAACATGTGTATTAGCTACTTGTTTATCTAGAGTGCCATTTTGAATGCATGACAGTGAAGAGTATCTTGAATACAATCCCATGACAAGCGATGACAATTTCATGTGTGCTTTTCACAAACAAAGTTGAAGTTCAAAATGGTGGAAGTAATTTATGGCTCTCATAACATGGTCTACAATATAAATTATGTCACTACATGTATCGTTGGATATTTCGACAGCATTCGACTCGAAATACATCATTGAATAAATGTATTTAGTTGTGGGAACACATTGTACTTGTGTATAAGCATCAAATTCCCCCTAAGTTCTTGTGAGCTGCTGGTGGCAGCTTATGGTTAAATTTTTAAATATTGGCAAATTTCTATACATAGTTTATTTGTTATCATGGCCTGTATCTTTTTAATAACCATGGTATATTTGTTATCATGGCCTATATCTTTTTTAATAACTATGGTATAATTTATTTATATTTTATCCCATGAAATCAATGGTAGCTTTACGTCATAATGCTCCGAGTATGATTCTGCGGACTATACAAATTTGAGCTGATAGGTGAGGATTTGTAGTCCGTGGAATAATATGAAGAGCATTTTGACACATTGATTTTGTGGGATTATATATTTATCACATAATTTATAAGTTTTTCCACATATTATTACTACAATATTGAATCTAATTTTATGAATACTACATTGTTTCATCACACTTTATTCTTCATCACGCCTCAAAAAATGGCATCCATCGGCTATGCATAATCGCATGACCTGTTGCGAGGTCAAGCTTACCTACACAGTACAGGTCATACTTTGCTGTGGTTTCTCAGTTATAACCTTGCTATGTACATGAAATATCACATTTAGTTTAAAACGTAAGTGAAATTTGGTCTGAATAAGACTTTTGTTCAGTCATTTTAATCATTTTTGCTTGGGATGTGTAACTTCGGAACTCTGAGCTCAACGGGAAATCGGAAGTAAGCTTGCCGGCTGCTACATCAATAATCTACATGATTTTTAGATAGAATAAAATTTATTGAATAAAAATAAAAGTACCTCTATGTATCAGACTCACGCCACCCAAGGATATATGTAATGTAATGTGTGCATTTATGTTTTGAAAGCACAGAATTACTAATATAAGATAACTTGATCGTAGCATATGATTGGCAGGAACACTCAAAAAGTAGAAAGAGACAAGTCATTGAGAATGACATAGTCCCCGCTATAATTGGGTTTTAAGGAATTATCACTACTCTGATCACGCAACAACATTTGTGAACCTAAAACAAACAGACTTAGATATGTTGTGTGTGCTTGTTGGACATGGAATATGCCTCCAACAATAAAGGATTGGTTGGGTATGGGGGATCATATCACGATGAAAATGGAGTCCGAGTTATGGCTTTGGACATGGAAAATTCACAAACAAAATGGCTGCCAGGCAGCCATATTGGATCGTATCACGACGAAAATGGATATGCACATGTATGTCATAGAATACTGTCCTAATACCAACTTTAAATGAGATCTGTTCAAGCATGTCTGAGTTATGGCTTTGGACATGAAAATGCGCAAACAAAATGGCTGCCAGGCAGCCATATTGGATCGTATCACAACGAAAATGGATATGCACATGTATGTCATAGAACACTGTCCTAATACCAACTTTGAATGAGATCTGTTTAAGCATGTCTGAGTTATGGCTTTGGACATGGAAAATTCACAAACAAAATGGCTGGCAGGCAGCCATATTGGATCGTATCACGACGAAAATGGACTTACACATGTATGTCATAGAACACTGTCCTAATACCAACTTTGAATGAGATCTGTTCAAGCATGTCTGAGTTATGGCTTTGGACATGAAAATTCACAAACAAAATGGCTACCAGGCAGCCATATTGGATCGTATCACAATGAAAATGGATATGCACATGTATGTCATAGAACACTGTCCTAATACCAATTTTGAATGAGATCTGTTTAAGCATGTCTGAGTTATGGCTTTGGACATGGAAAATTCACAAACAAAATGGCTGGCAGGCAGCCATATTGGATCGTATCATGACGAAAATGGACTTACACATGTATGTCATAGAACACTGTCCTAATACCAACTTTGAATGAGATCTGTAAAAGCATGTCTGAGTTATAGCTCTAGACAGGGAAAATTCGCAAACAAAATGGTTGCTAGGCGGCCATATTGGATCGTATCATAAAACAAATTGACGTGCATATGTATGCCATAGTATGTTGCCCCTGTACCAAGTTTGAAAAAAATCGGTCCAGGCATCTCCAAGAAACAGCTGCGGACGGACGCACGCACGCACGGACGGACGGACGGACAGACGGAACACAATCCATAAGTCCCCGTTCCGGACTTCGTCCGCGGGGACTAAAAATAGTAGAACAAGGGTGATATGGGTTTTTTATCTGCCCTGTTTGATGTCACACAGGTTAAGATTAGCATGATAATTATGCGATAATTGTTATCATGGCCTATATCTTTTTTTTTAATAACTTTGGTATATTAGTCTCATATCAAAATAGTTAATTTCTTTCTTGAAATTCAATGAGAAAACCTTTCTGGTACATAATTTGAAGATGGCATGGTCCAAGGGCAATAAATATGTTATTTGAAATCTCTTTTTTTCTTGGCTGACATTAAAATTCCTTAATTTCCTCAATAGAAACCTATGCTGTGTAGTTTTCTTGACAATGCTATCACTATTTTTGGTGAAACATAACTTATTATTTATGCGTAAGTATTTGAAACACTCAACAATCTCAACTAGTTGCCCATTCATGAACACCTGCAGTAGTGTATCAGGGTCATCTGCTATCATTAGCTTCTTGGTTTTACTGACATTCATTTCTAGCATGCTTGATTTACACCAGTTCTACAAAATAGTGATATTTTCAAAGTAAATCTGCTCACAGAGAGCTTTCCCTTTCAAAAGAATGCCCATAAGAGCCAATATATCGTTGACGTATTTGAACAAGTTTACACAATTGACTTTTGAATTTTCAGTTCATTTGTGTACATTGAAAACAATATAGGAGATATTTATTTTATCTATTACATGTATAATGGCTGTGACAAATGTTCTACATACATTGTACAGGATTGTATAAAAGGAAACATTAATCAATTCTGATTCTTTAAACCCTCCAGAATTTGCCTGTTTGCCAAAGATATAGGTAAGTTCAATGTTCTTTGCATCCTTGTTAGTATACATTCCCCATACATGTATTTTGTATCCTCAAAGTTAGCACCATCAATCTAAAAAGACAACGTGTTCTTCATGTCTCCTACTGGGGATCAAATGGTTTGGCAAAACTACTGCATGAGACTTAATGGCAGAAAGTACTGGATTAATATATAAAGATTCCTTTCCTCAAAAAATTACATCCGTAATATTTCATTAACATAATATTAAATCAGTAAGTACAATATTGTGATTACCTATAAACTCAGCTTGTGCCAGCTTTTTAACATTTTTTGTAAACTTACATGCAAAACTGAGATGTGCTGGTCTACTTTCTGTACTTCCCGGCTGTCCTATCACAATGACAACACACACATAGTCTCCTTGGTCAGCAGCCTGTGTTTGAGATATGTATAGGGATCCATTTTGAAACAATAAATGTCTTGTTCCAGTGTTTATATAGTTGCCGTTGAGTTTCCATTGTATTTGCAAAGATGCTCCTGACGATTGTGTGTTTTCGGTAACACAATGAAAGGTGACAGGGTTTCCTTGTATAACTGTCTTGTCTGTTGGTTCTCGTCTAAAAACTAAAATGAGAATGATGTAAACTGTAAGTGTAATAACCAACTGGTTAAAAGGAAATACCTGTGATTTTATTAATTCATGCAAACTTGGGTATTAATTAAACTGAAAAGGTGACTGACAAAATTATAAACATTGCATGGCATCGCATTTGGAATTGTACTACTTGACAACAAATGACAACTGAGGGCAGTCTTAAATTTCTTTGATACAACTACACTGGTCTTTCTAATACTTTATTGCAATGACATGGCAAATGGATATGCCCACCTCAAAATAAAGCCAATGATATTGTAGTGCAACTGTGAAGTTTCTGATAATCTGTTTTAAAATATTTATCCACATGACAATCCATCTTTGTTGTTACCTGTGCAATATACACCATGATTTTAGTGTTGCTATGTGTAGTTTCTTAGTTGATGGGTAACTTATACACAGTTTGTCTTTTTTTTTTGAATACTTATCTACTTGCCTAACTGCCCCTAATTTTATCTTTGTCATATACATGTATACCATCATTTGGTTGTTATTATGGGCTTGGTCTTGTTGCTAGGCAAACAAAAGATAAGATATTTCATTTAAATCACTAAAAGGGTAATTATAATGCATGCTGTTAAAAACATACCATAACATTTAACCGTACCAAAATAGCACCAATGGCATTGTAGCACAACTGTATAGTTTTTTAGTGTAATCATAGCCCCTCCGTTGGTGGAGGGTCTATGGTGTAATATATACACATGCTGATCCATGCTAGGTATAGGTGTTCATTTGCTGAATGATTATCCAGTTGCCAATCCAACCCTGTTGTTACCTTTACAATATGTGATCATTTGGCTGTTGCTATGGGTGAGGTTATTTTGCAAAACATATTTGTATACAATTTTGGAATGTTCGTTCACTTGTCTATTAATCCCTGTTTTTATCTTTGCAATATATGTGATCATTTGACTGTTGCTATGGGTGTGGTCTTGTTGCTTGGCATATTGGCATACACATTTTGAATGTTTGTTTACTTGTCTAAGAATCCCTGTTATCTTTGTGAAATATACCATCGCTCAGCTGTTGCTATGGGCATGGTCATGGTTTCTAGGGATATTTTTTATAGATTTGTTGTATGTTTACACACTTGCCTACCAGATGATGTTCTTACTTGACCAAAATGTACTGGCATTTGGTTGTTGCTAAGGACACAGTCATGGTTATATATATATATATATATATATATATATATATATATACATAAAAATGAAAGAAGACGAGTCTGATATTACATAGTGGAATTACACTACGGACCGTTTCACCCGAAGGATCGTCAGGTGTAATAGTGTGGTTTAATAGTATTCGTTAGCTATACATCCTGCATTATGTACATAACTTGTGTGTGTTCACTGATGGCTGTGTGTACACAAAAAGATTGACAACAAAGGTTACGTATTATTAAGTAAGAACTTGTTAGCGTGCCGGCATTTACTGATTAATTCAGTTCTGCTGTTCAAGTTCGTTGATTTGTCGGCAGTTATAATAAAATATTTTTCCCAGAGGCATAGTTGACATCGTTTGGTAACGTTAGAGTATGAGGAAGCCTGCTTGAGAACTGACCAGTGTACGTCGTAATTAATGTTGCTGTCTTTTAGGTGCCAAATGTATTTACTGAGTGCAGTGTCTTTCTTCTTGTGATCAAGTTTAAATGAAGACTTGTGGTTGTTAAACCTGCTTTTGAATTCTGTGTCACTAACGCCTATGTATGATTTGTGATCTTGATTAGTGGTGACTGTTGCTTTGTAAACAACGCTTTTTATGAGGCATTTTCCTGCGAGAGGGCACTCCTTTGGTTTTCTGCAGTTACAGGTATTTTGTTGTGTTTGCTTAGCTTTTGAAAGTATGGCTTTATTATGACCGCTGATTAATTTACCCATGTTGTCCATGCAACTATAGCTCACTTTGGTATTATTACGGTTGAAGATTTTATGCAGTACACTGGATATAGGGAAATGCTTGTCGATGAGGTTGAGAAATTTTCTACCGATGTTTGTTGAAATGTGTTTACTGTAAGGTGGGTTGAACCAAGTTATATTACGGCTGCGATTCCGCTTGCGTTGAGTGTGTCTTGTTTGGTCAAATTTGAGGGTGTGATTATATCCTGCTTCATTGAGTGCATCTTGGTAGGATGATGTAGTGGCGTCGAATAGTTGTTCATCACTGGAAATGTTGGATAGTCGTTGGTTTACCGAGCTGGGTATGTTCTTAATTATGGCTTTAGGATGGTTTGATTTCTTGTTGACGTAGTGGGTGGTGTTATTTGGTTTTGTGTACGGTCGGTATGACTCGTCACGCAAGTTGAAAGTGACATCAAGGAAGTTGACAATTTTGATACCTTGGTCGGTGGTGATTCTAAGGCCGAGTTTCTTAAATTCTGAAGTTAGCTGCTTGGCTACTTTGTTGGCTTTCGATGGTGAATGGTTACGGAGTACAGCTAGGCCATCATCCCTGTATAATCCTACCTCATTATCAAACATATGTTTGACTTTACTAAGTAAGTAGGTGCCTATAAGTTCGCAAGTTTCTGCTCCGTCATAGCAGCCCAACTTATATATTATAAGTTATGGTATATATATTATAAGTTATGGTATGGAGCCGTTACTCAGAGTTTCACGCTTGAATGCGATCTTCGGACGACTAAATTTTAACGGAAATTCAAGTGATGGAATTCGAACTCGCAGAAGAACTGGTACCCGGATGTGATGCGCGTTGAGGTTTGACATGGTGGAATGAAAGAATGTATTTGTTTTCATGGCGGCACTTTGAAATCAGTTCTGATCGTTTATTAAGGAGTCCCAATTTATTTGCACTGATGATAAACATCTTCTCTGTAAGACACAGGTCGCACCTTTTTGTTGCATTAGAGTAGGCGGCTGCATGTGCAATGATAGCCCAGTTGATGGAATACTGGTGGCCCGACTCCTTTATTTTCCAGACACACTTTGAAAGTTCAGTACAATTTCCATATTTCTTATTGGCGAAAGAACACTTGTGGTTGCCGTAACGCGTTTTGAAGCTGTTTTCCGTTGAGCCAATGTAGGATTTGGTATCTCTGTTGTTTATTTTGACCTGGGCCCTGTAGACGATATTATCTGATTGGCATTTCCCATCAAGCGGGCAAGTTGATTTATTACGACAGTTGCATGTCCCTATGGGAGTTTCATTTCCGCGTTTAAGGATCATAGTATTGTGAGCTTTGATGATGGAAGCCATGTTATTCATACAACTGTAGTTCACTTTCACATTCCCCTTGTTGAAAATTTTATGTAACTTGTGCTCCTTAGGGAAGTGACGGCCAAGAAGTTGGAGGAAAATTCTCCCGACGTTATTGCTTACGTTTTGACTGTATGGGGGATTAAACCAGATGACATTACGTTTCCTATTTCTCCGTCTCTTGATGGTGTCAATTCTATCTGTGTAAGCAATTCAGGTTGTCTTTATAGCCACTTGCTTTGAGTTCTTTAAATGTTTTTCTTGTGTGTTAGTGTGTCATGAAATACAAAATGTAGGATTGCTCATTTCATGTACTGGGCATACATGTATCTTAGAATACCCACTTCATAACCTGGAGTTAGATAAAAGTATATAAAATTTGTATAAAAGTGATGATGGCAAATGGCTTTCTTCTAGCGCAACATTCAGTTCTTACATCAGACAGTGGTAGTTTATTGTTATTGGAACAATTGATATAAATATGATGACTGATTGCATTTTCACACAAGTGGAGGTTGAGTTTGTAGTAAACTGAATTAGGTAAACAATTATAACTGCCTGTCAGTGTATGATCGATTAATGCTGACTGACACATGCTGTTCACCCTATCCCAGCAGGAGAATATTTAGATTTTCATAAAATTTTAATTTGCCTATTTTACTATACATGGAGAGCGAGATCATAGAAAATGACCTCACCAAGGATGCTCTGATTCCGATTAATTAAAACCAGATTTAAACTGAATGCCTTTCGTAAGGGCAAAGTTTTGAGATTGTCATTCCTACAGACAATTATTGGAATACAACAGAACATATGCAATAAGTTATTTTCTCTCATTGATTGCTATTTGCCCATTGCTGTTAGTGATCTCCTGGCCAACAACAACATGTAATGTGAAGCTTTATAGAACATTGTAGCATAGCACTCACCATAGAAAGAGTTTTAATGGCCAAAGAAAAATTTTTCTGGTCAGCGCCCATCACCTAAGTACCCCCCTTCCCGCGTTATTTTTTTCTTCCGTAAGCCAATTCAGTCTGCAGATGAAAGGGAAAACACAAAAGTAACTTTCCCTACATTAATTGCCACCAGTGAAGATAACTGCAAAACTAATCATGAACTAGCCTATAACATATGCCCCACATACACACTTGCTGTAAAGTACTAAATAAAAAGAACAGTAACTGCAATGATAAGTAGATTGATTAACATTTGTTGAGAATGTAAAAATCACATCATCGCACCACTTTAGACAACATTTCCCTTATGGGAGGTTTAAATCTGGTTGTAAGTTGCTATAACTCATTTGGAGTCTGACTGAGTACTTTATATCTAGAGTGATTTTAATGCATAACAAAATTTTTCATTAAAACTGAAAGCTATATCAACAAATTTTATAGAACATATCCGCTTTGTTATGGTTAACGTATGTACTAAATTATATTGAAATTCAAGTATGCATTCTTATGATATATCCTAATTACCAAAAATCATTAATCATGCAAATTAGTTACTAACCCTGTAATGGTACATCAACAAACTTTATAGGGCATATAAACTTTGTTATGTTTAATGTATGGAGTAAATTATATTGAAATTGAAGTATGCAGTCTTAAGATATAGCCTAATTACCGAAAATAATTAATTATGCAAATTATTCACTAAATTGAAGTATGCAGTCTTAAGATATAGCCTAATTACCGAAAATCATTAATTATGCAATTATTCATTAACACTGTAAGGTACATCAACTAACTTTATACATACACAATTTGTTATGATTAATGTATGTACTGAATTGTATTGAAATTGAAGTATGCAGTCGTAAGATATAGCCTAATTACCGAAAATCATTAATTATGCAAATTATTCATTACCAGTTGTAATGTACATCAACAAACTTGATAGGATGTGTTTTCTTATGGTTAACGTATGTACTAAATTATATTGAATTTGAAGTATGCATTCTTAAGACATAGCCTAATTACCAAAAATAATTAATTATGCAAATTATTCATTAGGTCAGAAATCTCTGCATTTATTACAGATCATGACATCAAACTTATGTTCCTGACTGAGACGTGGCTTAAGTCCAAGGGTGATGAGGCAAAGTGCTCAGATATTGCACCACCAGGGTACTGTATTCAGTCCTTCCCACGTTCCTCTAGGGGAGGTGGACTTGCCATTATCTACGGCGATGCTCTTTCAAATCTCCTTCACGAATAACTTTTCATTTAGTCATACTTCATATGAACTGGCACAGATCTCGCTTACATTGTCTCAACAAGCTATTCACTTCTTTTGCATTTATCGTCCACCACCAAGCCGGAAAAATAAACTCACAGATTCTCTGTTCTTAGAGGAATTCCCCAGTCTACTCAAGTACAGCAATACACTTCCGGGTTCGACCATTATTCTTGGGGACTTCAATGTACATTTTGATCACCCACAGAACTCAACTACTTCAAGATTGAATGATTTACTGTCTGTTTTCTGTTTTACTCAATCAGTCTCCCAACCCACACACTTTGGATTGGCTGCTGCATAGATCTGATAACAACTTAGTTCAGTCTACCGATGTGTCCAGTGCAATTACAACGGATCATCTTTGTATCATCAGTTGACTTAATATTACTGTGCCACGCCAACCCAAGGTATTTGTGACTGCACGAAACATTCACGCCGTTGACCATGTTGCACTGAAAGCTGACCTTTCTAAGGTCAATGCACTTTCAGCCCAGGACCTCAACCATCACCTGAAAACTACTCTTGACAAGCACACTCCGGCAGTACAGCGGAAAGTTTCAAAGCAAAGGAATGCTTCCTGGTTTAATGCTGTTCGCGATGAACTCAGAGAAGCAAAGCAACAACGCCGTTGAGCAGAAAGGCAGTGGCTGAAAACTGGACTTGAAATTCATAAACAGATATTATTTATTTATTTATTTCGGAATAGAAAAAAAATTCCATATACTGAAGAAAAAATAGAAAAGGGAAAAAAAGACGGATTAAAAAATCCTCTGGCCCCACACATTCCACAAATGCCAAAATTCGTTGGTAAAAAGCACTTTTTTTTTTTTTCTTAAAACTTCATCAAAAGTACAGACATACATAGTATCCAATTGCCTATCCAACCATGTTGCTATCTTTGTGATATACGCGATCACTTGGCTGTTGCTATGGGCATGGTCATGTTGCTAGATATATTTGCATACATTTTTTAATGTTTTAGTTCACTTGTGTATGAATTACTGATATTATCTTTTCAATATATGTCATCATTTGGCTGTTGCTATGGGCGTGGTCTTGTTGCTCGACACCTTTGCGTACATTTATTGAACGTTTTATTCAAGTGTCTTTCAATTCCTGTGTTATCTTTGCAATATACATGATTATTTGTTTGTTGCTATGGGCGTGGTCTTGTTGCTAGGCAAATTTAAATACATTTTTTGAATGTTTGTTCAATTGTCTATTAATCCCTGTTGTTATCTTTGTGAAATACACGGCCATTTGGCTGTGGCTATTTGGAAAGTAAGTTTCTGCTGTCTGCTTCGTAAATAGTTAGAGACGGGGTTGGTTGACGAAGAACGTGAACTTTTGCGTTTCGTGACGATTTATCGCAGTTTTGCTGTTTCGCTATTCTGAGTGGACCATAGCCAACGCTGCGCTGTACGTGCGAGAACGCACACACACCTGGTGGTGTTACGTAATCGCAGGCCTTTATAATACTTGTGGAAATTTTTTCTCAGTGTAGTATGAGCTGTCTTCGGTGTCAGGACTGTGGTGAACTTTCACGCAGAGTCAGAATCTGTCAGGGAGATATGCATTTGTGTCCACCCTGTAATGCCGAGCGTTTCGGAGGGAGCAACAGCTCCAAACAGCAGGAAGACGAGGAAAGTAGGATTTCAGCAGATGGTGTGGTTATCAATGAACTCTTATGTTTCATCGTAAACAAAATGGATATACTCACAACCGATATTATTGTAAAGTTGTGCAGTGAGCACTTCGACGACGAAGATGTGGAACTAGCTAAAAAGACTCTGTTCGACCTGTGTAGTAGTGATATAACACGGTTTAAAAAGAGACAGGGTCAGAACAAAAGGGTGAACAATATACTTGACATGGTGAAATTGCTACATGAGATAGAGGAAGGAGATTTGCCGTGTTTTGTTGCTAAGGACTTATCGAGGCTTCCCCCTATAGATGTGTCGCATGTAGACGTTTCAGTTCTGCTGGGTGACCTGAGAACTTTAAAAGATGAGGTAACCCAACTAAAACAGGTGATAAGTCGGCCTGGTTCGGGTGAATCTGTCAGCGAAATTGAATCTTTGCGGTTGGAAATTTCCCAGTTGAGAAACTGTATGGAAAAGTCGCAGGTAACACGTGGCAGGGATGTTGAGCCGACGTCGGATGAATGCCTGAAATTAACAGGTGGCAATGTGCCAAAGCAGCCGGGTGATAGTGCTGAGGAACAAACAATTTGTCACGGTATTGGGCTTGAACAGCCTAAAACAGTTTCCTATGCTGAGGCAGTGTCTACAAAGATGCCCGCCAAACTTGGTAAGACGACCGTTTGCCGAACGACGTCAACAACGAACATCAACAGGCCGACTCCTGACAACAAAAGTGCAGACAAGTCCGGTTTTACAACTGTAACGCGTCGTCGTAGAAATCGTTCACATGTTGCGGTAGGCACAGCCAAGGTAGGGGATAACTGCGTAATCAAGGTAGCAAATACGGCTCCATCGTTTAAAGTTTTTGTGTCTCGGTTGGCGCCTTCGACTTCTGGGGAAGACATACAGCGCTATATCAACGACCGCTGTCGGATACCAGTGTCTTGTGAACAGTTGAAAACAAAGTTTAGTACGTACTCTTCGTTTGTAATTGAGACAACTCGCGAAACTTCGGACACTATTCTTGACCCGTCAGTGTGGCCACATGGTGTGTTGGTTCGGAGATATTATTAGAATTTTTTAACCTATTGTATGGTTTTAAATTTAATTTCTTATAACTGTCGTGGGTTTAAATCGTCCATTGACGTAATTCAAAGTCTATGCGATAAGAATGACATTATTTTGTTACAAGAACACTGGCTTACGAAATCCGAGCTCGGTTTAGTTTCTAATATACACAGAGACTTTAGTGCATGTGGTGTATCGGCTATGAACAATGAGCTTGGCATACGAATAGGTCGTCCCTACGGCGGGGTAGCAGTCATGTGGAGAAAGTCGCTTGGAAAAAGTATTAAGATTAAAGACTTCAATGACACTAGACTTATTGGACTTGAATTAACCACAGATTCTGCGACTATATTTATACTTTGTGTCTATTTACCGACATGTTCTAGAGAGAACTACAATGAATATTCGCGTTATTTGGCTAAGATTAATAGTATCATTCAGGAAGTTGAAACCGTTAATACAGTAATTCTTGGGGACTTTAATGCCGATTTGGGATCACTGTTTGGGAATGAATTAGAGCAACATTGTAGAGAGAACAATTTGTTTATTTCTGATATCGATATTTTGGGTAGGAACAAAGACAATTTTACGTTTTATAGTGAAGCCCATGGGAATACACATTGGTTAGATCACTGTCTTAGTACCCACTCTGTGCACAAAGCCATTTGTAATGTAGAGATTTTTCATGATTTTATCTCGTCTGATCATTTCCCCATCGGTGTTAGTATTGAAACATCAGGTTTAACTCGTTTCGCTTCTGATTCTCAAAATGGCATCAATGCTAGGCCGAATTGGCAGAGAGCAAAGTATGACAATTTGACAAGTTATCAGCTTATGACAGGAGAATTACTTAGCAACGTTTGCATTCCATGTAATACCCTTAAATGTCTGGATCCAAATTGTACCAACAGCGACCACCTTGCCGATTTGAATTTGTTTTATTCGGAAGTAATTAGTGCCTTGAAGCAGGCTGCTGAAAATAGCATTCCACACTCAAATATGAATAATTTTCGTGAAGTGCCGGGTTGGAATGATTACTTACGCGATCTACATGATAGTGCACGGGATGCGTTTAAGATATGGGTGGTTTATGGTAAACCCCGTTCAGGTCCCCTCTGGGAGTTGATGCGTACAACGCGAGCCAAATTCAAGCTAGCATTTAGGACTTGTAAGCGGAGGGAGAATAAGGCTAAGGCAGATGCTATGGCTAACAACCTTGTACAGAATAATTCTCGGAAATTTTGGAATTCCGTAAGGGCTTGCTCTGGAGCCACTAACTGTCCTTTACCTAGTACAGTTGGTGGTTGTACAGGCTATAGGGATATTGCTAGTATGTGGAAAACACATTATGAGAGTTTACTTAATTCTGTTTCTAACAGTCAGAATAAGGAATTTGTTCAGTCAACTCTGTCTAATATCGAGTTTGATTGCGAAATGACCGTTACGCCTAATGAACTTAAAGAGGCAGCTTTTAATCTAGAAGAAGGAAAAGCTATGGGGAGGGATGGCATAATGTCTGAACACCTCATTTATGCAAACCCGTTCGTCTTTGACTTGCTCAGTATGTGTTTTACTGCATTCTTTGTCCATGGATGGCTTCCGAATAGTTTTATGGATGCCACAATTGTGCCAATAGTAAAGGATAAAGCTAAGGATCTCACTTCAGTAGATAATTATAGACCAGTCGCTATAGTTACAACAGCTTCTAAATTATTTGAAATGTGCATTTTGAGTCGCATTGAGAAGTATATTGTGACTAGTGATTTTCAATTCGGGTTCAAAAAGAACCATTCCACTGACATGTGCATTTTTGTACTCAAAGAGATTGTTGATTTTTACAAAAGACACAATTCCCCAGTTTTCTCTTGTTTCTTGGATGCGAGGAAAGCATTTGATAGGGTTAACCATTGGACTCTGTTTAGGAAACTGATTGATAGTGAAACGCCACTGTTTATTGTTCGCATCCTTCAGTACTGGTATCATGCTCAGCTGTTTTTTGTACGTTGGGGTTCTACGGAATCTAACCATTTTAAAGTCATTAATGGGGTACGCCAGGGAAGCATAATCTCTCCAAAGTTATTTGCAGTCTACATCAAAAATCTTACCAAAAGGCTGAAGTTGGCGGGAGTCGGGTGTCACATAGCTGGCAAGATTTTGAACCATTTGCTTTATGCAGATGACATTGTATTGATTTCGCCTTCGATTAAGTCGTTACAGAAACTAATTAAGATATGTGAGCAATTTGGCATGGAACACGATATTCTGTTCCATACAACAAAAACAGAATGTGTGTCATTTTTTCCTAGGCAATGGAAACCAACCAGAATGCCTTCTGTTTATTTATATGGCAAACAGTTGAATTTTGTTACAGTTAAAAAATATATTGGATACATAGTGACCTCCAATGGGTGCGATGAAGCAGATATGCAGAGACAACTTAGAGCTATGTATGCGAGGGCAAATATTATTGTCAGAAATTTTGTTCATTGCTCGGAGCGTGTGAAATGTACACTTTTTAGGAGTTTTTTATATAGTGTTTACTGTTTACAAGTTTGGTGTAGTTATAGCAACACGATGCTTCGTAAAATACAGGTAGCATATAACAACACGTTGCGAATAGTTTTTGGCCTTAGAGGGGCAGTTAGCATAAGTAACAATTGTGTCAGCAGGAATATTTTTAATTTTACCTCATTACAACGCAACTTGTTGTTCAAATTTGGTGAACGGCTACACGAGAGTCACAATGAAATAATTAAGACGTGTATTCTCTCCGACAATTATTTTTACTCCAGTTTCTGGAAAAATTACCGACTTGTATTGTATAATTAGTTTTTTTTCTATAGTATTTTTATTTTTTTGTGGTTGTATGGGACTTTTTTAATGGCCTGAAATAAAGAATATAATATATAATAATAATAATAATATGGGCATGGTCATGGTTGCTAGGGATATTTGCATACTTTTTTTGAATGTTTACTGATTTGCCTACCAGATGTTGTTATTTGAGCAAAATATACTGCCTTTCGGTTGTTGCCAAGGGCGTGGTCATTGTTGCTAGGGCCAATTGTATCAAAATATTTTGAAGAAAATCTGCAGAAAAACACTTCTAGAAACAGCTCACCACGTTTCAGTCTCATTGACCAAGTACTTTTTGAGAGAGAAATTTTTGACCAAAATTCACATTTTTACACCTAATTTGAATATTACTGATGAGATTATTATATGCTTACTATTTCTTCATCTATAAACACACAGTCGCATCCCTGTTAAATTTCAGCCCAATTTGTTGAGTAGTTTTGGAATTATAGGTTTTTGACCAAAAAGACACATTTTTAGCCCTAATTTGCATATTACCAGGGGAATCATCATGTCATGAACAAATCCTAATTTACCCACATCTAAGAATGTCCCCATCAAATTTCATGCCAATCTGCCCAGTAGTTTTGGAGTTTAAGTTTTTTGACCAAAAATCACATTTTTTGACCCACAAGTTGCACAACCAACATCTCTGATGCAATCGTTTTCATTTGAACAATTTCCCAACTAGACACCAGGAGTAACATGACCACCAAATATCAAAGCAATCGGTCCAGCAGTTTTTGACTTTAAGTCATTTACACACACACACACACACACACACTCACAGATGGACAGACAGACAGGCACTTTGCCATGCCTATAGCACTTCTGAACCTTCAGTTCAGTTGTGCTAGAAACAGAACCGTTAGCCATTTCACAGAAAATGCTACCTAACAGGTTGCTAACAGGATGCATCCTGAACATGACTGTACCCTGTGTTTACAAAAAATGCTCACCAGAGGGCAGTATTAGATAGTACCAGTACCTGTAGATTTGTACAGAAACAATGTACCATGTTTACCAAAATAAATTACCATCGTTCAGAGGGCAGTATTACATACTTCCTGTAGCTTTATACCACAACAAAGTACCCTGTGTTTAATACCTGTCTTTTTATAGTCTCATTTAATTCTGAACAGCTGGAAGTATAACATGCACAGGAAATCAATTTAAATAATTTCATATTTTACAATTGGGTCACTGTTCAGACTGATCTAAACCTGTCAAATTGGAAGATATAGGTGACGGCAAAATAATAGTATATATAGAATATATATTATATATATATATATATATATATATATATATATATATATATATATATATATATACATGTATATACCTATCCCCCCCAAAAAAAAATTGTGTCAATTGTTTGATACAATTCAAATGAGACAAAAAGGTGACAAATTGTGCAATAACAATGGTAACATCTGTTGTAAATGAGTAACACAAAAGCCTTCCAACTGTCACCTTGTTGGTTGAATAATAATCAAATATTATGGTTTGCACAATTATCAATATTAAATCTGCCACTTTCATTTGATCATGGGTGTCAATCTTTTGTCCACAAATATTATTTACATAGTATAGTGGCTGGTACATCGATTTGTATATGTTGCTGTGTTTCTTTAGTCACAGCATCACTGTTGATAAATGTGTTGTTGTGTTTTTTGTTACAAGATCACTTTGGATTAATGTGTTGTAACCTGTGGTTTTAATATTGAACTACTTGCTTGTATGTCAAATAATTCACCTGTGTTATTAATATTGAACCACCTACTTGTATGTCAAATAATTCACCTGTGGTTTTAGTATTGAACCACTTACATGAATGTCAAATAATTCACCTGTGTTATTAATATTGAACCACCTACTTGTATGTCAAATAATTCACCTGTGGTTTTAATATTGAACCACTTACATGTATGTCAAATAATTCACCTGTGGTTTTAATATTGAACCACCTACTTGTATGTCAAATAATTCACCTGTGGTTTTGATATTGAACCACTTACACGTATGTCAAATAATTCACCTGTGGTATTAATATTGAACCACTTACATGTATGTCAAATAATTGGAGATTTCATAAGCACACTGAAGGTGTGTGAAATGGAATCCTAATTCCATGAATAAAACCGAGTTAAGATATAACATATGCATTTCTCCAGAAATGACAAGAGCGCCCTCTATCATCAGCCATTCAAAATAACAACTGCACATGCTCAGTAGCTCTCATCCTTCGACAAAATGATGCACCAACAAGAATACAGTTGAAATTAACTTTAAATTCTTCTTTTTTATTAAGATTCCTTTTTTTTTCTTTTTCTTTTTTCAATCAGAGGTATAAAACTTTGTAACTAGTAACACCAAAGCAAACAAGTCCTGCCAAGTAAACGCAGTCCTGCAACAGTCTTCTGAAACTTGAAAACTTCTTATTCCAACAGTGTACTCAAAATCTGGAAGGAATAAACCACAATAGTTCAGTATAATATATATATATACCTGAAGGTTATTGGATAAACTACACATCTCACCCTGGATGGGACGGGTGGGAACTGTTATATCTTAACTCGGTTTTATTCATGGAATTAGGATTCCATTTCACACACCTTCAGTGTGCTTATGAAATCTCCAATTCCATTTCACAAAACCTCGTTAAGATATAACATATGCATGTTTAAAGCTACACTTACTATTTGCAAACAGTCAAGACAGCCTTGGTGAAAGCGGCTGTTTGTGCGTTTGAACCTTTTGCCTGCGATTCCCTCAAGTAGAACCTTCTAAATGTAGATGATTTTGACCAGTTTGCTCTAGAAAGGATTTCATTCATTGAAACCCCTTGACCTTTGGCCTTCGATGTAGAAGCAGATCTAGTTGAGTGAGCCTTGAAGATACCTGTATCAATTCCTGCTCTATTCATAACAGTTTTTAGCCACCTTGCTAGTGTACTACATGACACTGGTTTATGTCGTCTGACATGACTTAAAAACAGCTGTTCTCTGTTGATTCCATCAGATATCTGACGCCATGTTTTGGTTTTGTCAAGGTATGTCTTCAGACATGAAATTACGCAAAGTGACTTAATGCGAGGATAGCTAGTAAATGTAATTTGACCCAAAGGGGTACTACGGTTTGATTTAGTAAACATGTAATCTGATGACTTTGTGAGCTTTGCCAGATTGAATGTTATGGTGTCGCCTGAATCAACCATATTTGACACTTGTAAGTTTTTGAGTTCTGATTGTCTTCCTGCACTGGTCAAGGCCATAAGCATGCAAAGTTTCAGTGACAGGTCCTTCATGTTTAGTTTTGGGTTCCCACCCACTTTCAAATGTTTGAGAACCTGATCCACATCCCAAGTACCTGAATATCTAGGTTGAGGTGGTCTTTGATTAAATACAGCTTGCAGCATAGTTTTGACCTTTGGGTGTTGTCCAACCCTGAAACCATCAATAGATGGGTGAAATGCTGATAAGGTTGATCTGTAAGTATTTATGGATCTATACTCGTATCCCTCACTGAACAGGTAAGTTAGGAAATTCAGGATATCCCCCAAAGAGGCCTGAAATGGATTAATTTGTTGTCTACTACTCCAGCTACTCCATTTTCTCCAGGAGGAGTTATAAGATGTTGATGTTCCATGATGCCATGCATTTGACATAAGCTTGGCAGTTTCTTCCGAAATTCCCTCTGAAGTGAGGGATTTCCGGAAACCTTCCAAGCCGCTAATTTCAGTGTTCCGGTCTTTAATAGCAGATGGACTAGCTGGAGTGGTGACACCTAGAGTTTGGGGAACCCTGGTAGGAGAATTGGGAGTTCGATGGACATTTCCACTATCAAGGGAAACCATGCCTGGGTGTGCCATGTTGGAGTTACCATGACAACCGTTGCCCCTTCCTGCCTGATCTTGGACAGGCACCTCATTATTAGTGCAAATGGAGGGAACTCATAACCGTTCATGTGCAACCAACTGATCTGCAGCGCATCTGTTGCTATAGCCCCTGGGTCTGTTTTCCATGACACATACTTGTTTACCTGGTGATTCAGTCTGGATGCGAATAGATCTACATCTAATTTCCCCATCAGATTGTCCACTATTTGAAATATGTTTGGGTTTAGTTGCCAATTGCTGGAATCTGTCACATGACGTGACTCCCAGTCTGCTACAACATTGTCTACCCCCGGGAGATATTCTGCACCGAGTTGAATGTCGTTTATCAGGCAGTATTGCCAGATCTCTTTCGATAACTTCACCAGAACTTGTGACTTGGTCCCTCCATTTTCATGATGTATGCCACTGCCGTACGATTGTCCATCCTTAGGTGCACATGAATGTTTTGCTTTCCCTTTGTGAAAGTTCTTACAGCAAAGTTTGCTGCAAGGAGTTCCAGATAGTTTATGTGATGGCTCTGTTCTTGGACAGACCATGGGCCTCCTGTCCTTCCCATGTTGCATGTTGCCCCCCCCACCCCATTTTTGATGCATCGGTGTCTATTATAATGTGGGGAAAGGGACTGATCAGGGTCTTCCCATTGCTGTCTCTCAAGTGGTCTATCCACCACTGCAGTTCCTCCTTGCACTCCTTTGTTAGGAAAACTTGTGCCTCGTAGGACATGAAGCTTATCAGGGTTTTTGTTTTGGCCATCTGAAGGAATCTGCACTGTAATCGGGCAGGTACTACTGCTGCCATTGAAGCAGTCATCTTCCCTATTACCTTTGCCAATTCCCTCACTGACACTGTCTGTTTCTGAACTAGATTTGCACAGTGTTTCACAATTTGAGTTATCTTGTCCCTTGGAAGAGACATCTTCATTTCGACAGAATTTATGGAGAACCCTAGAAATTCTATTGTCTGTGAAGGTAGTAAAATGGACTTCTTCCAATTTACTACAAACCCTAGATGCTGGAGGAGGAACAGCAGGGTGTCTTTGTCTTTTAACAGGTTTTCCTTTGATTGGTTTAACAATAGGATATTGTCCAGGTATATGATCAATCTCATGCCTAGACGTCGCAATGTTGCTATAATTGGTTTCATTAACTTTGTGAATAGCCGAGGGGCTGAAGCCAGGCTGAATGGCAGACATGTGAATTGGTATAATTTGTTCCTCCAAGGGAACTTCAGAAATTTTTTGCAATTTGTGGCTACTGGTACTGTAAAGTACGCATCCTTCAAGTCTACCTTGCACATCCCCTGGTATTAGGAGATCTTTTAACATATGTAACCCTTCCATTTTGAAGTGGTTGTAAGCAACATAATTGTTTAGGCACTTGAGGTTGATCACTGGGCAATTGCCCCCATCTTTTTTGGGGACCAAAAAGATATTGCTTACAAAATCCCCCTGTTCCCGGACAGTTGGCTCGATTGCTTGCTTGCTTAGCATGTCTGTTATTTCCTTATCTATAAGAGCACAATCGTTTTCTGTGAAATTTGGTTGCCTTGGGAGGCATTATTGTTTTGGAACAGAAGAGAATTCGATTTGGTGACCCTTCACTGTTGAAATTATGTACGGGTCCCTTGTAAATCTTTGCCAATTTGTTGCAAATTCTTTTATACGTCCAGCTTTGACTGGACTCTCTGTCTCCCTGGTGGACAATTTTAGTTGTTTTATAACAGGGTGAACATTTTCCTCCAGCACTTTTGGTGGGGGACTGTCCACAACTTTTTGTGCTAGCAAGCTTTGCGTCTCGAGACGATTCTCTAGTGAACAAGAGTCGCTTACCGTTAGATACGTACCTGGTTTTTTTTCTGTTGGGACCCTCCTTGTTTTCTGAAGGAGTTGAAACTAACTCGGCCCCCAAAGTTGTGTCCACCTCTTGCGGGCCCTTGGCGAAAGGGTTGGTTGCCTTTCCTGGCCATGGGGAACTTTTTCTTCTTAAATGACGTTGAGGGGCCTAATTCGTTAGCTAGTTCTCTGGCTCGCTTCCGAGATTTTGCTATCTTGGATATCACCCTCTCAAACTTGTGTCCAAACAAACTTTCATCTGGTTTTTGCAAGATGTCATTGTGCTTAGACAGGATTGTCCTGGACCGTTTCACATCCTTTGTCAACTTTAGTAAGGACTGACAATATGCGTTGATAATTCAAGGATACATTAGCCTGGCCAACTAAAAGTACACTTTGATCTAGTAATGTCAGTGTCTCATCTAAATCCAAACTAGGAGAGGCACTCTCAGTCTTTGCTACATGCAAGTCACTCCACAGTTTGGTGAGAGGTGCCATTGTGTTCAGTATTTTCTGTTGAACTTGACACTGATCTATCAATACCTCTTTCACTGGAAATACCCTTGGCTTGAAACAGAGTATCAATGTATCCGTCTACTTTACGGACTTCAAGAGATTCAGTCTCTGGTAATGGATGCACTTCCAATATATTTTCTTGCAAAGTTTTGTCCTTGATATACTTTGAGAAGTGTTTATCCACATAATAATGTTGCAAGTTTTTGTTAAGCTTCCATGCTGATTCATTCACTTCTGGGTCATACATTTCATATAATCCCTTCGACAGTTCAGGTGACCGTGCGCCAATTTTTTTGCGGGTTCCTTTTGTCCTGTCAAAATGGCGTCTGCTAGTGACGTCACTACTAGCACTGCTGTCACGCATTTGCATACATTTTTGGAATGTTTACTCACTTGCCTGCCAGATGATGTTGTTATTTGACCAAAATATACCGCTATTTGATTGTTGTTGTCATGGGCGTGGTCATGATTTGTAGGACCAATTGTGTCAAAATGTTTTCAATAAAATCTGCAGAAGATCACTCCTGGAAACATCTCACCAAATCACCATCAGTCTCATTGTCCAAGTACTGTTTGAGAAGTTTTCTGACCAAAATTCACATTTTTACACCTAATTTGCATATCACTGATAAGATCATTATATGCTTAATATTTCTTCATATATACACCCCAGATGTATCCCCATTAACTTTCAGCCCAATCTGCTCAGTAGTTTTGGAATTAAAGTTTTTTGACCAAAAAGACACATTTTTAGACCCAATTTGCATATCACTGGTGGGATCATCATATCATGAACAATTCTTAATCTAAACACCCCTAAGAATGTTCCCACCAAATTTCCAACTAATCTGCCCAGTACCTTTCTGAGTTCAAGTTTTTTACTAAAAATCACATTTTTTTACCCAAATCACACACCTGTGATGCAATCATTTTGATTTGAACAATTTCCCAACTAGACACTAAACGTAATCCACCCACCAAATATGGCAATCGGTTCAGCAGTTTTTTACTTTAAGTTGTTTACAGACACGCACACACACACACACCCACACAGACAGACAGACAGACGGACATGCCTATAGCACAACTGAACATTATATGTTCACAATTTGCAGACAGACTTTCAGAATTATAACCAAATTCTATCCCCAGTAGTTTGAGAGGTAAAGCTCAATACCACCAGAGATGACCTGAAAATGCTCCCAGTCCGGTACATCTTTGTATGATGCGTAGATGTAGCAAGGTTCATTGAATTTGGTGCAGCTATTCTGCATTTGTAGCCCCATTTATAAAATCATTAATTATGCCCACTATGGTGCACCTTTTCCTTGTGTGCATGTACATGTATTTCAGAAACACAACAGTTTACATGTACACTGTACATGTACACATGGCATTCTTCTGCACTCCATATACACATACAACATGGACAACTGTAGCTTGCACTTCCAAAATGTCACAAGAAAACATTAACATTTACATCATGTACATGTACATATTCTTGTAATAATGTGCAGAAGATGTACTGTTCTCATCATTTTTGCAAGCCAGAGCACATATTTCTGCTGAAGCAAAGAAATATGGAAATACCCTCTTGGCAGGTACATTTCGGACAGTGCTGTAAAGAGGTCTGTGGTTTACAACATTCTTTCTTACAGCAATAATTAGAATATCATTTTTACCTTCCATAAGGAAGGTTTTGTATTACAATGTAGGGGTTGAAATGTCTGTGGGTGTGTCTGTGTGTGTGTGTCTGTGTCGGTATCACCATTTTCTAAAAAATGACCGGCTCATTGCAAACAAAATTTAGTAGACATGTTCCATAGGGTAATGGCAAAAACTGATTAGGTTTTGGTAAACATCCCATGAATATTAATGAGCAATTTACGTAATTAATGGTTTTTGGTAATTAGGCTATATCTCAAGAATGCACGCTTCAAATTCAATATGACTTGGTACATACATTTGCGATACCTAAGCGCATCTGTCTTGAAAATATTATCGATGTAGCATTTATTTTTGATAAGATATTGGCATAATTTCTGTAGGCCACAAAAAAGAAAAGAATTGCTTCTGGTCATGAAATGTTGTCTAAAGTGGTGCGACTGTATCACCATTTTCTAAAAAATGACTTGCTCAATTCAAACTAAATTTAGTACACATGTTCCGTAGGGTAGTGAATTGATTAGAATTGAGTAAACATCCCATGAACATTAATGAGTAATTTACGTAATTAATGGTTTTCAGTAAATTAGGCTATATCTCAAGAATACACTCTTCAAATTCAATATAATGAGGTACGTACATTTGCGATGCCAAAGCGCACCTTTCCTGAAATTATTATTGATGTAGCTTTTAGTTTTAATAAGTTATTGGCATATTTCCAGTAGGCCACAACTTCATGTTCAGGGCAATGATAGATATATAATTTTTTGAAGATTTAAAGTTGTAACCAAAACAAAATTTTCATAACTATTAAATTTCCATCAGAATAATCTAGCCATCCTATGTTGGAAGTACATAAAATCAAGACAAGTATAGCAACATCCTAATCAAACTTGAAAGTGATGTGTCTACAGGTTTTGTACTTCTTTATTTTTTAAAAAATCAATTTGGAACTAACTCATACCAGCTACATATAAGTGATGAGACAGCTGTCTTACAACATATTACATAAGCACGTCATAAACCAAACTGGCCATGCTACACACTTTACCACCAGAGGAAATAGTGAAGTAAACATTATTTAACAATGTAGTGTTCTCACTGTCTCAGCTAATGAGGACAAATAAACACATTTCAACAAAGTTAAGCTCAACCTACTGGGTAATTTTGAAGTTGAAGATTTTTGAGGAAAGGCAATGATATAGAATAACACTTCTAGAAACATCTCACCAAATTTCAGACTCATTCACCAAATACTTTCTGAGATATAAGTTTTTGACCAAAATTCACATTTTTACACCTATATTCCATATCACTGATGAGATCATTGTTTTGAAGAAAATCTGCATCATAACACTTTAAGAAACATCTCACCAAGTTTCAGACTCATTGACCAACTACTTTTTGAGATATGTTTTTGACCAAAAATGAATATTGTTACACCTAATTTGCATATCACTCATGGAATCACTCATGGAATCATTGTATGCTTAATATTTCTTCATCAATACATCCCTAGATGCATTCCAAGCATTCCCATCAAATTTCAGCCAAATCTGCTCAGTGGTTTTGGAATTAGAGATTTTTGACCCAAAAAAATCCATTTTAGCCCTAATTTGCATATCACTGTTGGGACCATCATGTGATGAACAATGCTTAGTAAAAACACTCTGAAGAATGTTTCACCCAAATTTCAGCCCAATCTGCCCAGTAGTTTCTGAGTTTAAGTTTTTTGACCAAAAATCACATTTTTTGACCCAAATCACAAACTGGTGGTAAGATCATTTTGATTTGAACAATTTCCCAACTAGACACCCAAGGTAATGGACCCTACCAAATATCATGGCAATCGGTTCAGCGTTTTTTTTACTTTAAGTTGTTTACACCACAGACAAGATAAGAATAGACAGATTGGTAACGAACCTTCTCCCATTGTTCGATCATAGCCTTGGGTAAACATTACTCTATTGTCATGGAAATAACTTTCCAAAGTGTGAATATGCCTGAATTCAATATCGTCTCACATAAATCAATAAACCACACAATACTACACGATATTTCGATAGGAAAGTTTGCTATCCTACTGACAGAATCATCAAATCAATATCGGCACTTGAACTCTCATGCGAACTTGAAGCCGACTCAGATCAAATATCGTTGACATGTAAACACATACCGTCTTGTGTTGTCGACCGACACTATATACATAAACATATGTTTGGCATGATGCAGGTCACAGTAGACACAACACTGTTGCAACAAAAGTTAGTGTTGCGTCTTTTTACATTGATTGCGACAGGGGTACATGCATGTTATGAATCAAAATAAAAACTCTCAGTACCATGCTGGAAAGCAGAACATACAATAAGACGACGCATTGTTTTCCAAGAAAAATTACAATCACACTGAAGATATTTTATGATGTGAAGCTAGCTTGCCTTCTTAGGTAAAACATCATTTTCGCATTTTGTATGTTTTCCGTTGTACAGTTTCACTTTGATCATGGCCACACTTGTACCGCTGTGGGGTCAGTGGGAACTCTGCTCCGGTAAATTGATCGGGGAACCCGTTAACAGCCTGTGTTCAGTTTGACATGGGTGATGAATGCATAGACCCTCATGTAAACGTCGGAAATGTTACGACTATTGAATAAAGTATGTACTTTTCTGACAAAAATCCCAGTGGGTAGGACAAAAATCCCAGAGTGTAACTTACTATAGAGCCATTAGAACCCAACTTGCCCTATCGTCAGAATTTGTCGTATAGTGTGTAACAAATTCCATATTTCTGCATTTTTAAATCAAATATGTTCATTATATATTCATGATTTTGACCGTCCCAAACAAGCAAGTTTTACAAGGCAATAACTCAGCTAAATCTCGCTCGATTTTCAAGCTGTTTCCGCAGAAATTGTCAGCTTCCGGTTGAAAATAACGCTATCGGACCTTTGACCCTTACCAATGATGCAGTGCTCTTTAAACAACAAAACACCGATAGTACCCGAAGAGGGACTTCGGTAGCTTTCAGTGTAACGTTGAAAGTGCTAGAGACCGTTGTAGCATACCAGAGGCAAGGATCGAGCTGTTAATCCCCAGATTAACACCTCAAACAATAGCCATTACCAATCTGTCTATTCTTGTCTGTGTTTACACACACACACACACACATCCACGCAGACAGACGCCGGGCGATACTGAACCTCAGTTCAGTTGTGCTAAAAATCACATTTTTTGACCCAAATCACAAACTGGTGGTAAGATCATTTTGATTTGATCAATTGCTAGAAACCATTAGAAACATCCCCATGAACTGAGTGCAATCCACCAAGTAGTTTTCAAGATATCATGTTTTGACCAAAATTCAGTTTTAGACCAAATTTGCATATCACTGAGGGAATCATCATGTCCTCTATAACTCTTCATTGACACATCATGAAAAACCTCCCACCACTTTGAGCCAAAACTGCAATGTAGTTTGGAATTAAAGATTTTTGACGAAAACATCACATTTTTTATAATATATAATTTGCATAACCCTGATGGGATGAACATGTCATGAACAATCCTTAATGTATACATCCCCAAAAACGAATTTCAGAATTTCAGCCCTATCTATCCAGTAATTTTTAGAAATCATGTTCTTTGAGAAAAATGGTATTTTTGACCCAAATCACATTCCTGTTGTGTGATCATTTTGACTTACACAATTTCCCAATTAGACACCAAAATTAATAGCGCCACAAAATACAAAGGTACGTATGATGTAATTTATGAAGCAGACCAATTATTGCTGTTATTTAAATGTATAAATGTATGTAAAAAGAATCAACACATATAATGTAATTTATTGCAGAAAATTTCATCATTATAAATTAAGTCTTCAAGTTGACAACATTTAAATTTGATAGTCATTTATTTTACTTACCTATTGTACAGTAAGATAGGGAACAATTTAACATTAAAACTGTAATCACAATGTACACAGTCTTCCATTTGACGTCCATTGTACTAAATTCTATCTATTTTACTTCACTTTTACAGACTGTTACATCTCAATATGGCTGTCATATCCTGTCAATGACAAAACAAGGAAATACCATTAATGTTTCAGTTTCCATCGTACATGTATGTTACTATGGAAACAATACACGTTAGTCACAATGGTTCATACCATCAAATACATACGATGGCATGTCCAGGAAATATTAGTGATTTCCTATATCAATAATTAAAAGGAAAATTGTCCAAAAATTTGATTGCTAGCTACATGTACCTACATGTGTATTTCTCTTTGGATCATGCTATGTTTCATAAATGTGACATAAAGGTTAAAAAGCATGTCTACACACTCACAAATACAAACAATTTTTTTCAGATTCACAATGACACAAATATACTGTCTTCTTACAAATGAAGAGCTGTCAAGTTGTGTTTTACCAGGTTTATCACCATTTTCAGATGATATATTTCTTCTTCATTTTGATCTGTCAATGTCATATACAGTACCATTGAGGTTTGTCTCAAAAGAAAACTAGCAATATGGGGGTAGACACTTGAATGTCGTCTCCACGTATTAAAGTTTTTTAGTTAAAGGTTGAGAAGTGAGCTAGGACATTAGGTAAATTTATCAATAAAACTATGTACATCCACTGGGCTAGGACGTCAGGTGAATTTATCAATAAAACTATGTAAATCCACTAGGCTAGGACATCAGGTGAATTTATCAATAAAACTATGTAAATCCACTAGGCTAGGACGTCAGGTGAATTTATCAATAAAACTATGTAAATCCACTGGGCTAGGACATCAGGTTAATTTATCAATAAGACTATGTAAATCCACTGGGCTAGGTTGTCAGGTGAATTTATCAATAAAACTATGTAAATCCACTGGGCTAGGACATCAGGTGAATTTATCGATAAAACTATGTATATCCTGGGCTAGGTTGTCAGGTGAATTTATCAATAAAACTATGTAAATCCACTGGGCTAGGACGTCAAGTGAATTTATCAATAAAACTATGTAAATCCACTGGGCTAGAACATCAGGTGAATTTATCAATACAACTATGTAAATCCACTGGGCTAGGAAGTCAAGTGAATTTATCAATAAAACTATGTAAATCCATTGGGCTAGGACATCAGGTGAATTTATCAATAAAACTATGCAAATCCTGGGCTAAGACGTCAAGTGAATTTATCAATATAACTATGTAAATCCACTGGGCTAGGACGTCAAGTGAATTTATCAATAAAACTATGTAAGTCCACTGGGCTAGGACGTCAAGTGAATTTATCAATAAAACTATGTAAGTCCACTGGGCTAGGACGTCAGGTGAATTTATCAATAAAACTATGTAAGTCCACTGGGCTAGGACATCAAGTGAATTTATCAATAAAACTATGTAAATCCACTGGGCTAGGACATCAGGTGAATTTATCAATAAAACTATGTAAATCCACTGGGCTAGGACGTCAGGTGAATTTATCAATAAAACTATGTAAGTCCACTGGGCTAGGACGTCAAGTGAATTTATCAATAAAACTATGTAAATCCACTGGGCTAGGATGTCAAGTGAATTTATCTATAAACTATGTAAATCCACTGGGCTAGGACATCAGGTGAATTTATCAATAAAACTATGTAAATCCACTAGACTAGGACATCAGGTGAATTTATCAATAAAACTATGTAAATCCACTAGGCTAGGACGTCAGGTGAATTTATCAATAAAACTATGTAAATCCTGGGCTAGAACATCAGGTGAATTTATCAATAAAACTATGTAAATCCACTGGGCTAGGACGTCAAGTGAATTTATCTATAAACTATGTAAATCCACTGGGCTAGGACATCAGGTGAATTTATCAATAAAACTATGTAAATCCTGGGCTAGGACATCAGGTGAATTTATCAATAAAACTATGTAAATCCACTGGGCTAGGACGTCCAGTGAATTTATCTACAAACTATGTAAATCCACTGGGCTAGGACATCAGGTGAATTTATCAATAAAACTATGTAAATCCACTCATATTTATTTATTTGGACGCACTCAGTGGAATCAGAACTCACAAAGGGCATACTGTACATAAGCAGTAAGCACACTACAATAAAGAATTGGATGAAAAATAGCCTATACAACAACCTTAAGGGAGTTGCACAGGCTAGGACATCAGTTAAAATTCTCAATAAAAATATGTAAATTCCATTCAATAAATGTATTTATACACATTTGAATAAGAATTAGCAAGGGGCAAACAGGAAATGTATGTAATTTGCTGGGGAGTCTGATGTGCCCTCAAGAATGACTCTCTGTATCCCGGGCCCATATCACGCAATGGCGGCATTTTGTAGAAGGCTCAGATGACGAACTAGTATTCAGACACCTGCTGCCAATTTCTCCTCAAAATCTCAGATGGTGGGTGAGTAAATAAATATAACGTTCAACTGTTGATTTAGATGTGTTTCTCACTCTCCTATCCTATCCATGCTTACATGTGTATCACCGTCATTGACGTCACGTATTGTCCCCAAGTACTAGTAAGCTATAGGACTAAGCCAAGTAGATAGTCGGGGCATTTTTCCCTGATAGTGCACTTCACCTGTGCTGAGTAACTTATTGATTTCATGCATGGGTGAGAAAGTAGCCTAAACATTATTCTTTTCTTTTTTTGACAGGATCATGCCAAAATGAAATGGACAGGCTAAGACAAGAATAGGTACGAAAGTGGTCGACGCATGCGGACAGTGCATTGAGTAGCTAGATACTGACATCGTCCGGTACATGAGTAAACAATTCCCAACTTATCCGAATTACTGTTTTCACAGGGACTTATAATTTCATAAATAAAATATTTTTTTGTGTATTTATAAGATAGTTTTGACTTTTGTTAATAAATCATCGATCATATATAATACAACCAGACACTTGAGTTGATAAGATATTTGGATGCCACCCCATGTTGCATTCAGTTGTGCCACTGCTTTCTACTCTTGTAAAGTTGTAGTAGAATTGCCATGTTTGTTAGGGAAGGCAGATATATCAAGTGCATCGTAAGTACACATCAGGACAAGTTACGCCGGGTGAAGACGAGTGAAGACGATAAATGACGAGAAACGGGAGATAATGAGGTGTTCGTAGTTCATGAATAACTGACAATAGCTAATGACTTTTGCCCTCCTTTGTTTTCTATAAGTACATCGTATTCACACGTTTCAGGATGTTATTTGATATTATCGCCTTGGTTTGTTTCCAGTACCAACATCGTCTTTGTTCGTCTTTGACCGTAATTTGAAAAAAAGTAAAAAACATCGGAACTATATGCACAATCAACAGGGCTCAAAATGAACTTGTTTCCCTGGTAGCCCTGTACAACACATGTAAAGGTAGTCCTGCTTGCATACGGAGGAATTCGGGACACGATTCTGACAATTGTCCCTCCCCCTCCTTAGAGTCAAGTCAGTAATACAGACTTGTGCACCGTCATGTAAGCAGGACTAATGTAAAGGTACATACAACTAGTTAATGTATTGGTGGTCGACCGCGGCCCTTGGGAATGTGTTGACCTTTCCACAATTATACAACCAAAACCCTGTGTGCTTATGATGATGATGAAGCGAGAAACGGTAAAAATAATTTGCACCAAAAAGCTCAATTTCCAAAATACAAGTACAACTTACGATGTCGGATTACAGTACTCCAGTGCCAGTGCCAGTGCAGTGGTACGGTGATTAGTGTGTCGCACTGTACGCCCATTTCGTATGTCATGACTAATTTTATATCTTTTAAATGTGACTACAAGTAAAACAGGTCTAAGAAATTCATAATTACTGCGAACAATATCAACTGAAACTTCATTTTATACGATAGGATTTAAGCCGAGAATGACTATGAGTATGAGTGTCATTTACCTTATGTATACATTCGCAATCAACGCACATGACATCAGCAATGACATGTTGACTCATTAGTGAATTACCGATTTACTATTCTCAGGCTGCGGACTCACCTTGTATTTCCACAATTTCCCAACGTAAAATGTAATTTACTTGAACTTTATCCATATACAAATGTAATATCTTGGTAAGAAAAACAGACAAAAGTAACTCAGAAACAGTTGAATTACTTGTAATTTGCCTGACGAATCCATCGGCCGTCTATATAGTGGCCATGCCAGTGATCACGCATTGATTCAGTGCCCAACATAGCCAACATTCACATGTTTCACTGTCACCATCATGCAATGCGATCCCCTAACACAACTTTTTCGGATTCAAAATACATATGTACTCATTTCGTTTCCATTAATCTAACCCATCAACAAATGAAAAAAATCACAACCTGTCCCATAAATTTGGTTTACTAAGGCTTCTGAGCTGTGGCAGATAGATGTTCTGATTTCCGGTAGCAAGTTCAGTGTTTTGCACACTTCAGTGAGTAGGTCAGAGGTCGCGACAGTAGCCCCATCTACACGTAGGTCGTCCTACCTGAGGCAGTCCCAAGTCCTACCTGAGGTAGGATAGGTTTGTGTCTACACATAGGAAGCTTGCAGCGTAGATGTCGCGCGTTCCGTCCTGACAGTACATAGGACGAAGTCAGCAAGGTTTCAGGAAACCTCTCAAAGGTGTCCTAAGTCAGGACAGTTTCAGGATGCGTTTGCGTCTACATGGGCTTCAAACTATCCCGAATCCTACCTCAGGTAGGATTTTTAGTGCCGTGTAGATGGGGCTAGTGACGGTAGACAAAACATGTGACGAGAGACGTCCATTTCGACGTCTCGTCTACTCCCTCTAATGTTTCAATTTGTAGATTAAGTTTATCAAAGTTGATCTTTTTGTGGCATTTTTTATGTTACCAATAGAACTGTGCTTTGTCACTGTATCTTATATGATGTCAACAAAACTTTCCTTTACGGAGTCAGTATACTTTTTGACTGACGTCAGGGGGAATGGCCCTGGACTTAAATAATTTTGATGTCTGCCGTAAAATGAATGCACTAAAGCGACGCAAGGTGACGTGGGAAAATGATTGCGTCATTTGTAAATTTAGGGGGCCAGTGTCGCAAGGTCGCAGCCTTGGCAGAACACTGGCCTAAGACGCCATGAGGAACGTTTGATGTTCGTTCGAACCTTACAATCTTGCTGTGTTGAACTCAGGGGTCAGTCGGAAATAAAAAAAGTTTTTTTTTCTGATGTCGGAGCTGCAAATTAGGGTCGGTCGGGAGATGAGAAACAGAAATCAAAAGGGCCGCCCTGAGCTATAATACACGCTCTGTGGTACCGTACACCATGGATGTTATACATCCATGCGTACACCAGGGACATAACGTGCTAACACTACAAATGTAAATGACATGCACAAATCAACTTGTGTCCAAGACAATTTGTAATATCACCACAAAGTGCACTGACAGATGAATGATTCGTGACTTTCAAAAACTTTGTAATTTCGTGGAAAGTGCATATCATTGTTAGTCATTGTATATTGTAAAGGATTAAACTCCAGTTTCTTCCTTTCTTTCCCAAAAAATAATGATTTTTATTGAAACACGGTTACCCTAATGTCGAAAAGTAACCATGATGAAAATAACTGGGGCATGATAATAATTTTAAAAAACTATGTATTTCATGAACTTTGAAAACAGTAAGCTAAGGTTTGGTGTTTTGATAGGTGAATTTTCAAGGTGGCACGTACGTACACATGCTGAGTGTGAATGAAAACACTGACGGAAATACGCATTCTGGAAGACATTGACAACTTTCCCAAGTCTTTTTCTCATCCTCCCTATTATTATTATTAGTACATATAACTGTCAATGATCAGCGTTATGCCGACGCTTGACACTTTGATTATTGTGGCTAAACCGTGCAAATGGGAGAAAGTGGTCGGTTGAAAAACACGATTCACAATTATTGCATCTGTTTTGTGTAGTGTTGTGATTTTCTTTGCCTAATTATCACTCCACAGGGCATTTGCGAGTTCAATTGGTCATAGTACAGGAATCGATATATTCAAGAAGTCTGCGATTTATTCACGAAACGTTGCTTCTATTTCTTGTATAAACCGTCTGTCGTGTCGCAGTCCCTACACTTGTAGACCATAGACGCGTAGACGGCTGGCTGCGCTATGTGGGTTACTGGGCAATGTTTAACCTCGCTCTAACCTTGTCGCTGAAACTCTGTCTTGCGACTCCATGTACATGTATTCTTCCCTAGACTTTATACCAGTGTCTGACAATGCCTTGTAATGAAGCTTGACCTTTCTCATTCCTATTTTTGGTTTTGGCATCTTCAAATTAGCTATATTTTAGGCGATACGTGGCGATGACTTTGCTTAGAGCAGGGCTGAGCAACCTAGGCTCCACGCAGAGCGTAGGAGAACGCTACTCATGCACGTTACACACGGTTTGTTGTTGTCTCCCTAGCTTTGAAATAGTAAGCAAGCTTTACGGTACGATGTGTAATACTTGTATAGCGCGTCTCTACAGTAGTCTAAAGGTGGATATGAACCATATGACGATTACCATACATACTAGAGGTCCAAAGAAACTAATTCACAGCCATGCTTTCAACCATCGTTCCTACATACGCCATGGATGGTTTTGTGAAATATCAAAAAAACAGCATTTCTTCTGTTTTTCACCGTTTTGAGCTCATTTTCTTAATCATTTAATTTGCTTATTATACAAGCTAGGGAATTCAGGTTTCCTTTATCAGATAAATTAGGTCAAGGAGAAGAAACATAAGGTTGGAATTTCCCAACAGTTGAACGGCCAGGGAACACTACTTCATTGTAAATGGGATACAGGTTTACAAAAATTGCAATTTTAACAGATAATAGCAACCAAATGGAATTAAATTTCAGCAAAGTTGAACAATATGAATTTGACATTTTTATTTATGATGACAGCGGTGAAAAAAACACCGAAAAAAACAACAATTGCCTTGTAAAAATTGAAAAATATGACATATTAATATCAAATTTCATCATACCATAAACAATATTTTAATGTTTTTGCTGATAACTTGAATATATAAAGAACAAACTGTGAAAATATGGAGTTATTATAAAATAAAAATATGTTTATTTTTAACAAAGTTATGACATTTTTACTAAGTAAAGAATGGGAATGAAAAATAGCCTGTGCAACAACCTTTATAAACATGTGACTCTCTAGCTATAAGGCACTGCAGAGAACATTAGGCATTGTACATGTACATTGTATATGGCTGCAACCATCTACAAATATGATGTTTATTGTTATCACTATGTTCATTCCTGCAGCTCAGATATCAATTTCTTTTTTAATCTTCTTTTGGTTACCCAGCACTACCACAGTCGCTTTTCCCTTGTTCAGTTACCCCAATCCAGTTACAGTCAGTTGAATACTATACAATCAGCTACATGTACTCAATTCTAAATACACATTCATCACCTACATGTAGCTATGTCTGTCTGGTCCTCCCCAGGTACAAATGTAGCTAGGATACAGACACCTGCAAGGTCCTCCCCGGGTGCTCTTTTCCAGTTATTTTCCGATGCTATACATTCAGGAGCACACATGTACAAAATGTATCTGCCAGAACCTCCCCAGGTACAATGTAGCCTATACTCCTTGCACCTGCTGGCGATCTTCCAGGCTGCAAGTGGTGCTGAATAGCCAACAAGATAGCCAAATATTTGCGTTATGTTTTTTGTTGTTATTTACTTGAGTAGTTAGATATTACAATGGCATTAAAGTTTCATATTCCAAAGACATACATGTAAGGGGTGGACCATTTGATATCCTGGGGGGGGGGGGGCTTGGAAGATTTCGGGAGAAAAAAAGATGCCAAGTGGATTTGCTTGAAAAAAAAATCCGGATATGAGTGGGTGATGGAAAAAAAAAGATGGACCACTGCTGCTAGAAAAAAAAATATCTTGGCAGGAAATGATGCACATGTTCGAGTATACTGTTCAACCTGCTCGTACCTCTCCAACCAGGAAACTTGTCAAATCATGACAACCAGTTTCAAACACATGTCAGGGACCAGTCAGTTTCGTTAGCCTGTGGTACATATATATATTTGTTCTTGTCTCTGTTTCTTTCATAAATGGTTTAAATATTACTTCATGTAAGGGTTCAAACATAACTATACATAAAATTATACATATAATACATGTATTACCTAGCTACCACACTAGTTACAGAACATGCCATGTAAGTGTTTGGCTGTTTCACATTCAGTGCTTCACTTATCTTGCAGTTTGGGGCAAAAGTGAACTTGAAGGTTTTGTAATGGTAATCTTCATACTATTATAAAAGAACTTAATCTAAATTGTTCTAGTCTCTTCAGTATGAATTGTCAGAAGGGATGATATACTTCCTATTTCAGACACTACATGTATCGACACCACAACTCAAATTCAAGTTTCTATTGTACACTAGGTATGACCTCCTAAAGTGCTCTCACACATCAGTAACTTTACTATGCATGCAATATCAATGCCCTATACCAATGTTACAGGCCCACTTTTATAACATGGAAAACTTATTTAAAAAGGTTATATTTACTTTAGCTTTTCGATGCTTGGCAATATATATCTCAGAGGCTATGAATAACCTAAAAATTGCCTAAATAGAAACAAAAAACTACAGATTTGGCAGGGGGGACCTCTTGGACTCCATCACCCCAGAGGCCACTCATTCATTAAACCAACAATAAGGTTCACCAAAATTGGTAAAAAAAAACTTTAAAAGCTTCTAGGGGAGACCCCCTAGGACCCCCCCCCCCATATGAGGTAGACATGTTTCAGTTTCAAATCAAAGTTCTTTCCTCCACCTCTTACTGTCAAGATGCTATGAAACTTTATTTAAAAAATGTTTCAACCTTATGTAGTTGCTTTTTACATGTTAGAGCTGTCTTGTAAAGCTTGCAAATTATTGTCTGAAAGTGTCTGTGAATAACCTAAACATTACCTTTAGAAGTAACAAGCGACCTATCGGTCAGAATAGCTCCGCTGTTCTTTTTAGTTTTTATTTTAGTAGCGATGTAATAAAGTGGTTAGTGGTGTCATATGATGTCTCACTATAAAACGCATTTTACACAGAAAGTTGGTAAAATATTGTACTTTTATACCATAGCCACCATTTCACAAAATAATTTACTGTTATGAAAATTACACAAAATCTCAGAAAAATAATGACTGGGAAATGCAAACACACACACAAAAGATTTTTGAGGTTGGCTATAAATAATTCCAGTGTCTTGCAGCTTTAACCCTGGAAAATTTTAATAATGAATGAAACAAACTAGGGATCTAAAATAATTTTGAGGCAATTCGAATTTCAATTTTCTAACAAAGTTACCAAAAACACTGTCCATAAGCTTAATTGTCAACAATATTCAATTTGTAGTAGACATAACATCGTCTAATATTTAAATTTACAGAGTGTCTTGTGACCGGCGCCTGTCAGCAGACTCGGCCAATTTTTTTTCATCATTCCATTGTATTTAAACCTTGTACTTGACATTTCGCAATATTTATAATTCTCAACAAAATACCTCAACATACTTCACCTCGCTCGTACTCAAAGCAGTCCCGGTATGATCACTTACATGACTAGAGAGAACCTTTTCGGATTTACATGTAAAACGGGGAAAGATACGCAAAACATAATGCAAAGTCTGAAGCCAAATTAAAGTTGTAATTATTTCATTTATTTTTACTTGCCAAATATTTGCATTTTGGAAATGACAAGACATGTTCATGTCGTTTACATGTAAACTGTCAGCCAATAAACAAAGTTTGGTCGATTCACAGTACGCAGTGTACACAGAGTCTCTAATAGCTTGCAAAACTTCAACCGCATGCCTAGGCATGCCTTGCTTATGCAAGTTGTCTTCATTCTGGTTCACTGTCACTCCAAATTGCACGACAATATAGAATTAATCACAAGTTACATGTTATCTGAAAGCATCAAACTTTTGTAGTGGGTCTGAAGTGTGATTTTAGTGAGTACCGTTGCTGCTTGCTGTGGAAAATCGCCCGGTCAACGGAAACGACGTCAGCTTCAACTTCTGGGTCAAATCAGTCGTTACACAACTATCCCACTAAATTTACTTACTATGATTATGTAAAACACATAAAAATCCACCTTTTTGTGGAATTTGTAAACTTTCTGGTCCGTATTAAGGAAACTATGAGCGAAAAACCGGGTCGAAATTTCAGGGCCTCAAGTATGCGTCCTGAATTTGTCGGAGAATTGGTATTCCTAAATGTAATTCCAAAATTTATTTTGCTGGCAGGAAAGAAGAGATGTCAGTTGAGGTTCAGGCGTTTACAGTATCTAAAATGGTGGACTCTAGTGAAAGTTACAGCGAGTTGAATATACCCAAAAATAAGGCCCGTGAGCAGCCATTCAAAGTGTAACAGTCGCTATCTGCATCTGAGAATAGATTGTATGCAAATGAGGGTATTGCGGACTGGCTGATTATGTAGAAGGGGTGCAGAATTTGGATTTGAAGTTTACAACCCTGTTTCGAACAAACACTTCTCATTTGGGCACACAATGCGTAGAATTATGACTATAGCACATATTACATTGCTTGTTTGACGTCAATAGTGTCTTTTGAAAAGTGGCAGTTTACTTGAAGTCTTTCTCGTGGACTGATTTCCAATATGGCGTCGGTCACAATGCTCATTAACATATTAATTTTTTGTTAAATTACAAAAAAAAAATCATAAAAAATAGAAAAGAAGATGTGCTGACTTGAATTTAACAAATCTGAGTAAGCTACCCTCTGCGCATCAATACACCAGATATCAAAGCAATCTGACATGTAGTATTTGAGGAGATGATGAAAATGTCATTTTTTGAAAAAAAATCATAAAAAATTGAAAATGGCACAGATCAACTTGGCATGAACAAATCTGTATAGCCTCCCCCCAGGGAACATGCACACCAAATATCGAAGAATTCTGACTGTCACTTTCGGAGAAGATGATGAAAATATAAAAAGTTGACGGACACCAATGATTCACCTATACTCTATACCTCTATACCCACCTATACCTAAAGCTACGCTTTCAGCTTTCGCTGACAGCGGAGCTAAAAAACCTCCAGGGTTTCATTTGGGCACACAATGCATAGAATTATGACTATAGCACATATTACATTGCTTGTTTGACGTCAATAGTGTCTTTTGAAAAGTGGCAGTTTACTTAAAGTCTCGTGGACTGATTTCCAATATGGCGTCAGTCACAATGCTCATTAACATATTAATTTTTTGTTAAATTACAAAAAAAAATCATAAAAAATAGAAAAGAAGATGTGCTGACTTGAAATTAACAAATCTGATTAAGCTACCCTCTGCGCATCAATACACCAGATATCAAAGCAATCTGACATGTAGTATTTGAGGAGATGATGAAAATGTCATTTTTTGAAAAAAAAATCATAAAAAATTGAAAATGGCACAGATCAACTTGGCATGAACAAATCTGAATAGCCTCCCCCCCCCCCCCAGGGAACATGCACACCAAATATCGAAGAATTCTGACTGTCACTTTCGGAGAAGATGATGAAAATATAAAAAGTTGACGGACACCAATGATTCACCTTTACTCTATACCTCTATACCCACCTATACCTAAAGCTACGCTTTCAGCTTTCACTGACAGCGGAGCTAAAAAACCTCCAGGGCTTCATTTGGGCACACA
The DNA here is from genome assembly GCF_964340395.1 of Glandiceps talaboti. NCBI lineage: Eukaryota > Metazoa > Hemichordata > Enteropneusta > Spengelidae > Glandiceps > Glandiceps talaboti. The sequence continues at coordinate 24,584,796 of NC_135558.1, read as the reverse complement.
ATGCGTAGAATTATGACTATAGCACATATTACATTGCTTGTTTGACGTCAATAGTGTCTTTTGAAAAGTGGCAGTTTACTTAAAGTCTCGTGGACTGATTTCCAATATGGCGTCGGTCACAATGCTCATTAACATATTAATTTTTTGTTAAATTACAAAAAAAAAATCATAAAAAATAGAAAAGAAGATGTGCTGACTTGAAATTAACAAATCTGAGTAAGCTACCCTCTGCGCATCAATACACCAGATATCAAAGCAATCTGACATGTAGTATCTGAATGTCTGAGCTCACCAATCAAGTTTCCGATTTGTATTTTCAGTGTGTCATCATACCATGGCATAAAAACTGTCAATGATGTTTATTTCATTGAAAATCAAACAGGTATGAAATATGTAGTTTTCTAAATAAAATCTGTGTGTGATAGAACAGCATCTTTTTACTCTCTGTATTTCCCTGTGCGAAAACCAAACAAAGATTGTGGCAACAAATGTAGGTGTTCAACATTGACATAAAAAAATTTGGATATCTCAAAGAAGCAAAGAAAAAAAAAAGTTGCCAGAATAGGCGGAGAAAAAAAATAATTATCAGGCAAGCAGGTGGGAAAAAAAATAATGACTCTCCAATCTTCCAAGCCCCCCCCCCCCCCCAGGATATCGAATGGTCTACCCCTAACTGCCTTCGCTACATGTACATCATTCTACATTTGTATGTTTCCCACAAGGACAGTAGCAGTTACCAAATACATGTACAAATGTATGTTAGGTATAAATGTTCAAATAAACTTATCGCCTATACATACAAAGTAATGTACATGTACACATATAGACTGTAAGGGGTCACAATGTGTTACAATGACCTACATGTACTACATTTTACATTCAGAGCACATACATGTACCCTCAGACAACTGATGTACAAATGTACATCATACATGTATAGCTGCAATAATTGTAGCGTTTGATGTGATTTTGAGGGTTTCAAACGCTACAATTCCTCTTACACAAACGCAAATAGATGGAACCGATTCAGATTTGAATCGCAAAGTTGGGCGGATTTTTCTGCTAAATTACGCCTTACCTGGCAAATATCGGTCATTTCCTAACACCAACATTAATTACGGAGCCTTCAAGACCCAAGAAGTGTTCAGAGGTACCCCAATTCCGTCAAAATCGGCAAATGTAGCAAGGCATGCAGCATTCTGAAACGGGCAGTACGCTGACCCCTCGCTCACGTTTTCAACGTGGTCTCGTCTATTTGTGTTTGCGTTAGAGGAATTGTAGCGTTTGATTCGGGTTAAACTTCGGAACGAAAAAAAGGCACATAAACAGACGAAAAAACCCTCAAAATCACATCAAACGCTACAATTATTGCAGCTAATACATGTACACTCAGACAACTGATGTACAAATGTACATCATACATGTAGGGGTCATGACCTTTGTATTGTCCTGTCTCCCAACATCTGGATATGCATAACTATATATAAATACAGAATCAATTTACAGACAAGCACACCAGTGATTATTCCTTCTCTATAAGAAGTTTCAATCCTCATGTAACAGTTCTACAAACACATACCGATATAGCCACGTTATGTAATCTACTGTAACCAGATTTAAACTGAATGCCCTTTGTAAGGGTATCGTCTTGCTATCATAAATATAATTCAAACTCCCTGTTCAAACCACACATTGAGCCCTCACTGTGCACTGAATATATACATGTAGAGGTCAATGTAAAGGTCACCAGTGTTACTACAATTTTGCGAAGTAATACACGTAGGCTAGATCGTGAACAACAGTGTTGAAGACGATCAATTTATTTCCGTAGGCTTATAGATTTCATAATATTGTTATAAAAATCATACATTATTACACCTGATGAATGTGTTCAATGAAAAAGTATATTTCCCGAGATACATGATGTACTGCATTAATTACACGATCACATGGCTCACACCAAACAGCAGTAGCTCGATATTGGGAGAAATTGCAAAACAACAAGGTAAAATCATAAAATGATATTCCATGAAAGGGGTTCTACTAGAAATCATTTGAAGCTCCTTTATGAATAAAAACAATATTACAAACAATGCTGACAGAATGATAGCAAATAAAATGTTTCATTTGATACATTTTAATTATTATACAATGAAATTGTTATTCTTGTCTTCCTAATTCTTGTGTCCCTAAACCGGTATGTCCCTATTAGTAATGATATGAGCCACATGTGCGTTGAGTGTTATCTCCTGTCTATCATTTCACATTGTTGTTGATTCAGTGAAATAAACTACAACGTAAGGCCGCTACTATGATTTCAAGCACCACCAGCCATTCAACTGTCAAAGTTCACGCCCCCCCCCCCCCCCCCCCCCCATAGCGCATATTGCTGGTTTGACGTCAGAAGTCACCTCATTATACTTCATGACCCATTGAAGGGCCATACAAGGCATGTAGTTTTAGCTCCATCGTGATCGTATTTCTTGTTTGTTCACATTCAGTTGTTGCTGTTCCTACTTTTTAACATAGTTATTTACAGTTTAAGGTACTGGTCCAACAGACCAGACAAGGTCAAATTTGTGTGGTTCACCCCAAAAATCACTGGTCCCGAACTTTGGACCAGTGGATTTGTTCACCCCTATTAATGTACATATATGTACTGAATGGTATTGAAATTGAAGTATGCAGTCTTAAGATATAGCCTAATTACCAAAACTCATTAATAGTCACACACACACACAGACATTTCTTAAAGTACATGCATCTCCTTCCTTACAGAAGGAAAAAAGAACACAATAAACCTGGCAGGGAACAAATTGACAGAACCAATCAATAATTTAAAAACAATACAGTTGCATTATCTCATCTCTATCACCCTCTTAAATTCCTACTTGGCTTACAATGTATCATCAAGTTAATTTATTTACAATTTCTCTCAGCTTACGTCTAGGGGAGACTGTCATTATTTATGACTGCGGGGAGGGGAGTAGGAGGGACTGCTCACTCAGAAAATGCTAAGCTAGTAGAGGGGTTACACAAAAACTGAGGAGTGAAAGGGAGGAAGGAGGCTACTCAAATTTTTTGCTAACACTGAAGTATAGAACACACATAGGCACTCAAAACAATCTGTATGATTTTTAAAAAATACCACAAATGGTGTTGTAGCGCAAAATGTTTATCCATATGATAGTCCATGCTAACAATAGGTGTTCATTTGTTGAATGACTATCCAGTTGCCTATCCAACCATGTTGCTATCTTTGCGATATACGCTATCATTTGGCTTTTGCTATGGGCATGGTCATGTTGTTAGATATATTTGCATACATTTTTGTATGTTGTTATTCACTTGTGTATGAATTCCTGATATTATCTTTGCAATATACATGATCATTTGGCTGTTGCTATGGGTATGGTCTTGTTGCTAGGCATATTTGCATACATTTTTAAATGTTTATTCATTTGTCTATTAATCCTCTTATCTTCACAATACTGTAAAATAGAAAATAACCGTGGTGTTAAAATTTTGCACATAAATTTATCTAGACAATATCGCGGTATCTTTATTTCGCGCTTTTCATGTTAAATAATGAATGTTAAACAATGAAGGGCCAAAGTGGAAGATCACAATTATTGTCTGCCCCAATCCCATTATCACGCCTAAGGCATTGTCTATTCCTGCACATATCCTGCAAGTGTTAATGGTTGGTATTAGTAGCGAAAGCATGGGGTTGCTATCATTTAAATTTAACGTCCAGCTTCACACCTACTTTAGCGATGAATGCACATCGGCTGTTTACAGGGATATTTCCTGTAAACAAACATCGTCCGACATGGCCACCAAAAGAAAAATATCTTCACAGCCGCAAGATTAAAGCTAAAAAACGTATAAATTGAACTGGAAAACTATCGACTTGAACACATCTTACGAATTACTAGTACTAGAATATCTATCCAGCATGTCTCTCATGAAGTGGTTGAAGACAGCACCGTTACCCGTTCCCTCTGAACCAGGCCTACCCAATCCTAACAACAATAATGATGTCAGCAAGTGCAGTATATCAGCTGAAGCTATCGCTACTATCAACCAAGAAATTTCGTCTGTCAGCAGAAAAAGAAAGAGGGGCAAATACCAGTTCTACAGTGCTGAGACTCGTGCAAAGATTGCTCGCTATGCTATCGACAACGGTGTCATGAACGCTGTTCGAAACTTTAGTAAAGAACTCGATAGTCCTATTTGCAAAAACACGATCCGAAGTATGAAGACATCGTACCTGAAAGAAGTCAAGCAAGGGAAAGAAAACATCTCATCATTACCAGCAACAAGGGGTCGATCAGTCATTCTTGGCAGTGAATTTGATTCCCAAGATCAAACATACATTTAGAATCAACGACAGCGTGGTCAACTCATCCGTCTGCATAGCGATTGCTCGAGGCATCGTTCTCCATAAAAATCGCTGTCTTCTCCAGGAGTTTGGTGGTCATATCAACCTGACATCTGACTGGTGAAGTCACTTTTGCGGCGGATGGGGTATGTAAAGGGAAAAGGAACCAAAGCTGTGAAGAAAACCATTGAAGACTTCCCTGAAATTAAAGAGAACTTTTGCAAACAAATTACCTACACCATACAGAAGTTCAACATTCCTCCTGTTATGATCATGAACTGGGACCAGACGGGCATTTCCATTATACCAGTGGGGCAGTGGACAATGGAAGTGGAGGGGTCATGTCAGGTATCGATTGCTGGGCTCGATGACAAGCGTCAGATCACCGCTGTCTTTGCTGCATCTGCCACCAGGGAATTTTTACCACCACAATTGTTGTATCAAGGAAAGACTGGCCGTTGCCATACTTCATACAATTTTCCAGACACTTGGGACATTCATCATACTGAAAGTCGCTGGTCCAACCACAGTTCTATGATAAGGTACGTAGACCGGATAATTATCCTCTACTTTCAAGCTACGCGAACGAGGCTCCAACTTCCAGCTGATCAATGAGACATCACCTACTTCGACATTTACAAGGCCTATCGAGGAGAAGAATTGCTTCAGAAGTTAAACGACAACGACATTTCACCTATCTTTGTGCCTGCCACATGCACAGATCATTTGAAACCAATGGATTTGGCAGCGAACAAACTGTTCAAAGACTTCATCAAGCGTGAATTCCAGCATTGGTATGGCAGCCGTGTTTGTCAGACATTGAACAGCGGTGATGACATCCACAGTAACGCAACAATCGAATTGAAACTCGCTGAACTGAAGCCAATCCACGCGAGATGGTTAGTCACAGCTGTGCAACTCATGTCTACCCGCTCCGATGAACTTGTTGCTGGCTTCAAGGAAGCCGGGATATTAGACTGTTTCTCGAATGAACATTAATTTTCTGTAAACACGGGTTTGTGTCATTACGAGTCGGTTTTTCAGCAGTTCAGAGTAGACATTTTGATCGAGGTTGGTGTTACATTTCTGTAGTTTTTTTGGTTGAACAGCATTCAGATTTGTTCTGTTCTTTCTTTATTTTACTAGTTATACAGGTACTACAATTTGTTATTAATTTTGAAATCTAATGTACCAGTCTGTAAGTCGATAGCCTTAGCAATTTGCCAGGTCTTTGTAAATTTGAATCATTTGAATACATTTTGCTATTTGCCGACTTCGAAGAAAATCTAGAGTACTAGTTTTTGTAGCAAACACTTTATTCTTTGTTCATAAGTTAATAAATTCACATATTACATAGAACTTTTGAGAAATCACACCTTTATTTGTGTTCTAGAGTGATAGTAACAGCGTGCGTGTGTATGCAGTTTACCAGTGTTTGACACCCCCCCCACCCCATGAAAAATAATGGCGGTGTTTTGATTTCACATACTTTGTGTTACCGCGAATTACGCGAAAAGTAATCCCCGCAAATAATTAATACTTATACAATAAATGTGATCATTGGCAGCATCTATGGGCGTGGTCTTGTTGCTAGGCACATTTGCATACATTTTTTGAATGTAACTTTATTCATTTATCTTTCAATTCCTGTTGTTATCTTTGCAATATACATTTTGTACGTGATTATTTGGCTGTTGCTATGGGTGCGGTCTTGTTGCTAGGCAAATTTACATACATTTTTAGATGTTTATTCAATTGTCTTTCTATTCCTTTTGTCATCTTTGCAATATATGTGATTATTTAGCTATTAATATGGGTGTGGTCTTGTTGCTAGGCAAATTTACATCCATTTTTAGATGTTTATTCAATTGTCTTTCTATTCCTTTTGTCATCTTTGCAATATATGTGATTATTTAGCTATTAATATGGGTGTGGTCTTGTTGCTAGGCAAATTTACATACTTTTTGGATGTTTATTCAATTGTCTATTAATCCCTGTTGGTATCTTTGTGAAATACACCACTGTTTGGCTGTTGCTATGGTCATGGTTGCTAGGGTATTTGCATACATGTTTTGAATGTTTACTCACTTGCCTACCAGATGATGTTATTTGACCAAAATATACTGCCATTTAGTTGTTGCTAAGGGCGTGGTCATGGTTGCTAGGGTCAATTTAGTCAAAATGTTTTGAAAAAAATCTGCAGAATAATACTTTCAGAAATGTCTCACCAAGTTTCAGACTCACTGACCGAGCATTTTTTGAGATATAAGTTTTTGACCAAAAATGAACATTTTTTATACCTAATTTGCATATCATTCATGGAATCATCGTATGCTTAATATTTCTTCATCCATACATCCCTAGATGCATCCCCATTAAATTTCAGCCCAATCTGCTCAGTAGTTTTGGAATTATAGCTTTTTGACCAAAAAGAAACATATTTAGCCCTAATTTGCATATCACTGATGGGACCAACATGTCATGAACAATTCTTAGTAAAACGCCCAGAAGAATGTTTCACCCAAATTCAACCCAATCGGCCCAGTAGTTTTTGAGTTTAAGTTTTTTGACCAAAAATCACATTTTTTTACCCAAATCACAAACCGCTGGTAAGATCATTTGATTTGAACAATTTCTCAACTAGACACCCAAGGTAATGGGCCCATCAAATATCATGGCAATCGGTTCAGTGGTTTTTGACTTTAAGTTGGTTACACACACACACACACACACACAGACAGACAGACAGACAGACAGACAGACAGACAGACAGATGCGGGGCGATCCTTATAGCACAACTGAACCTCAGTTCAGTTGTGCCAAAAAAATGTATAGTGTATAAGAGAAGGTGTGAAGCTACACAAGCCTATTATTGTGGTGTTTTGTCTACTGTTGGACTGCGTAATCTGTCTCACCTGTCTTCAGTAGGCCTTCTGTACAGTACATGTACATGTATGTCATACCTGCAGTGTTGCAGCCAGAGGGGGTTTTTGGGTCATTTGACACACAGTTTTTGGACCTGACCCACAATTTTGGAAGTGACGGGTCATAGATGACCCACACTAAAATTGTATGCAAATATGGTTAGCAGCATGGTCACGCCTATAGCAACAGCCAAATGATCATGTCTATTGCATAGATACACATGTATCAACAGTGTTGGATAGGCAATTGCATAATCATTCAGCAAATATCTAGCATGGGTCAGCATGGGGGTAAATATTTTGAAAAACTCTATAGTTGTGCTACAACGCTATTGGCGCTTTTTTTGTAATGTCCCCAAAAAATTGTATGATGACCCAGAAAAATAAAAGTTCGGAACACTATGTCCCACTCTTTGAAAAGGCTGGCTGCAACACTGTACCTGTACATGTAGTGACGAATCACTGAACATGACTATACAAACTTTTACCGATGAAAATGTACAAAAGACTATACATGTACTACATGTAGTTGTTATCAGAAAGCACATATTTACATTGTTGTGTACAGAAAGTGACTTTGTAAGCTATGCATTTACTGTATTGATTTGTACAGAAAGTCACTTTGTAAGGTGTACATGTATATTTACTTTGTTGCTATGTACAGAAAGTGACTTTGTAAGGTATATATTTACTGTATTGTTATGTACAGAAACTGACTTTGAAAATTCAAATTTCAACATGGCCGCAGTCAAAATTGTCTCCCCTATAACATTGTTACGTAAATACTGGCTCTGTTCATGACAATTTCTATTCAATTTCGACTTGGATGGCATTATTGACTACTAGTAGGTGGCTGTCGAAACTCAGTGTACTCTATGAAGCGATCATATTACCATGGCGTACATGTACGTTCAAATGGCTAGCTGCATATTTTCGTTGATCGGTACATGTATGCATGACGGCATAAAGCGCCACTTTGCCCATCCGATTACGGTGCCGATACTACTGATTTATGGGCATTTTTTACCGTTTTAGAGAATAAATTTTGAGAAAATGTTTTGCTGTCCTGTCAAATATTTAAATATATTTATAGAAGCTCACTTTTCTTTCAGGTCTTGAGGTGACGAATTGAGATATTTTTAGTACATTTCCACTGCTAGTGGGGGACCGACTGTAGCTTCAGAAACGGATTAGTGAGCCGTTAATTATTTTCATTCAAATTTAATACGACTGAAAATTTAATTTTCTGCCAAATTTTCGCCAATTTTGACCAATTAACCAGTATACAGAACTTTTGTAGGAACATAAATGTTAGTATTTTGAATTTTGTTTGTACCATAAATCTTGTGTTTATTTGTGATATGTCAATGAATAAACAACTCATGTTGGTTTTATTAATATCTTATTACTTTAATCCATATTTGCAAGTATGATGTAGAAAATTTATTTTGCATTGAAATGATACCTTATTTTTCAAAAATGAGCGACTGTACATGTAAGTATTCTATATCGATTTGGTTACACCACACTCACTCTCACCTTACAAATGTATGTTAGTGAGGGAGCTGGTGGAGAACAAACAACCCCATGAGGCCAATGGTGGTGAAAAAGTTAACGAGGAATACCTCATCTAATGCTCTCTTGAGTCACCAATTATCTCGCCTTCAACATGTCAGGTTAAGTTCAATTTCATCCCGTGTACATGTACTCAAATACAGGTGCACCACAAGGAACAGTACTGGCTCATTCTTATTTACTCTGTATACATGTACAGCCGACTGCAGATCATCAACAATTTCCTGTCCATTTATAAAGTTTGCAGATGACTCTGCCATGATCGGTCTAATTGAAAATAGTGACCATTCAAGCTATTTAGCAGAAATCGAGCAATTTGTTAACTACTGTGATCTTAACCATCTAGTGTTGAATGTTGCTAACACTAAAAAATGTTAATCAACTTCTGCAGACAGTCAACTGAGCCTTATCCTGTAAAGTCAAAGGTGAAGATGTACCAGCTAGTACATGTATTTACAATGTAGATATTACCTTAGATAATTTACTTAGCGAGTGTTTTCACATTCATGTCATCATGTTGAAGAAACTCAACTCCTGTCATGTACATGTATGTATTGCCTGAGAAAACTAAGATCACTTAATGTTAAGCAGGAGATTCTCCCTCCCTCCCTCCCTCCCTCCCTCCCTCCCTCCCTCCCTCTCTCTCTCTCTCTCTCTCTCTCTCTCTCTCTCTCTCTCTCTCTCTCTCTCTCTCTCTCTCTCTCTCTCTCTCTCTCTCTCTCTCTCTCTCTCTCTCTCTCTTATCATGTTTATGTAATCAGTAAAAGTGTGAAACAATAAAAGAATCTGCCGACACTTAGCGGAACACTGTTGCGTCAGTGTACAATAAATTGATACAATGTACGTACGTACGTACGCGTAGCTAGCGGTAATATTTACGTTGGTCAACACGCATGCCAACACGTTGAATGATTCACGATTGAACCCGAAGTCAACAGTCATCCAGAGCACTATAGTACGATACGTTATCCGATCTTTTCCGAATAGTAGTCGGGTCAATGTTCGGGGTTTGTTTGAGTCGCCACGTGACTTTCCATGTACTGACATTTTCCTGTGACCTAATTACAATACACGCTGCACCCTGCCCTGCCGCTGTATTACTATTAGCATTTGAATGGTTTGAGCAGATTATGGCCTCGAAGTGAACATTGAATGACTTTTGGGGGGCTAGCGACCAGAAAAAAAGACGAGATGAACACAGTGAAGAACGGGAAGATGACGGTGGTGATAGAAAATGTACAGCGGCACGTCGTAAGATCAAACCCGAATGGTTCCATCGATTTAGTTGGTTGAGATTTGAAAAACAACTTTTCATGTGCGATTGGTGTATAAAGTCTGGGAGAACCAATGTATACACAACTGGGAAAAAAACCAGCAACCCTAAAGCAGATGATTTTGTAAAACATGAGCGAAGTGCCGACCACAAATTTGCCGAGACAGCTAGAAACAAAAAGTTGTCAGCTCAATTGTAAACAGACAATAAGTAGGTTTTTTTGAATAAAAATCCCAAGGTATCATGATATTATGTGTGTCCTGTGTTTAATATTTTAGCCTGTATGAATGACTAATGTTCACTGAAAATGGCTAACAAAAATTGAGATTGGCTAAATAAGTGGCTAAAAAATTCATTTAGCCAGAGGGAGCCCTGACTGTTCTGTTATAGATAGGGTTTTAAGTTAATGTACCGGTATTGTCTGCTGTATCCCAAAACAAAAATGACCTAGACTGGATAAAATCATAAAGAAGGCATGGGGAGGGTGGCAGTGATCGATGTGTGTCACAGCCTGTTGGACTTACATTTGTACATGTAGTCTACAAGGACAAACTTGAGAACAAATTAACACTCATCTTAACTAACACTATGCGTCCACCAAGACAATAATTTGATGACACATAAATCGACAGATGTGGTTGACTGAGGTTACCGAAAACTGTCATGTGTTGTTGTGCAAAATCTTTCATACCAGAAACAATTAGACTTTTTGATGCCAATTTTAAGTGTGCCACTTATTGTAACTATGTTTTTTACAGCAGGCATTATAATTACCCTTTTAGGTATTAAATAAAGTATTATCTTATCTTATTTTATTGCTATGTACAGAAAGTGACTTTGTAAGGTATACATGTACATGCAGTGTTTTCCCCAGGATTTGTTGATAGGATATCAGCTCATTTTGCATAAATTAGCATAACAAAATAATTATATTCCTGAGTAACTTAATGATAAAATCAAAGTACATCATAATATCAAACGAGTAGTAAATGTACATGTGGCCAAAGGAAAGTTGGAGGCCAATTTATTACTTCAAAATATTAGCACCAATAAGAAACTCATAACAGTTTTTTAAAGCAGTGTTATTGATTATTATTCTTAGGAAAACTGAAATTATTTCAATCCAAATGTCCACAGATAAATTAGACTTTCGAAACACAAAAAGTTTGTGTACAGCTACCGACAGACATCGTGTTAGCCCGAAATTTCATGATACACGAGACTAACTATACTTCCCTATTGAGGACTTCAAAAACTCGCGATAGTTTGTGATGTCATGGCCGCCATATTGGAAAATCCATGCTTTCATCGCGCATCATAGTCGTACGATGTATCAGTCTACAATGTCAAACTACAAACTAAACGTGTTTTCAGAGTAAAATTGAACATGAAACTGATAATCGGAGATAACCGCCACTTTATCGAAAGGCACATTAGTCTGTTCAACTCTTTTCACGACATTGTTCTCCCCAGGATTTGTTGATAGGATATTGGCTTATTTGCATAAATTAGCATAAATTTACTTAACAAAATAATTATATTCCTGAGTAACTTAATGATAAAATCAAAGTACATCATAATATCAAACAAGTAGTACATGTACATGTGGCCAAAGGAAAGTTGGATGCCAATTTATTACTTCAAAATATAAGAAACTCATAACAGTTTTTTAAAGCAGTGTTATTATTATTGTCTACAATGTCAAACTACAAACTAAACGTGTTTTCAGAGTAAAATTGAACATGACACTGATAATCGGAGATAACATCGCCACTTTATCGAAAGGTACATTAGTCTGTTCAACTCTTTTCACGACATTGAAGAATACACATGCTCTTGGGTTGAGACGTAACTCGGTGTTACTCAGTCACTCATAGAAAATTAACTAGACACGGAATGCCAACTTCATGAGTTTTTCGAACTTTTATACTTTATAGCAAAATGGCACGGCATCGTTTGATTTTATAGTTGTCAAAATCTGGCAGTTCCGACGTGCTTCTACGGCCAAACCGACATTACAGATGGGCCGGATTTGCCTTTGATTTACCACAAGCTGTTGTACCGTAGTGTGAATCACACTACCATTAGCGGGTTTACACATTTTATTCCTATTGTAAACAATACTGATGGCAAACTCCACTGAAATCTGTCTGGTAGTGGTAGAGGGTTGAATAGTCGTTTGAACTAATTAGACACTCTTTAGGTTTACTTGCTGCTTATGTGTGAAGGATCAATACAAACATTGCGAAACAACAAAGGCATCAGGTGACAGATGAACAATGTCAACGTGCAATATTTACCGAACCCTATGCAATCTGATAGCGTATCAGGACAACTGAACACGTATCGGCAAAAAATAAAGGCTATCGGGCCTGATACGCTAAAACCCTCTGGGGAGAACATGTACTGTACATGTATATTTACTGTTACAGTATTACATGTACTATGTACAGAAGGTGACTTTGTAAGGTATACATTTGTATGTATATTTACTGTATTGCTACATGTATGTACATGTACAGAAAGTGACTTTGTAAGGTATAGGGCTAACACCAACATAAACGGCCACAAAGTAGACATTCAAAGGTAATCTACTACACCATTTAATACGAAGGCAAATAACACAAACCCAACCATTACTAATCATTTTAATTCTCCAGAACTTGCATTTTATGTAGCAGCTAAATTCATGGCAAAGAAGTTGTTTTCTTCATCGACTGTGGATCAGAAATCACAATAATTTCTAACAAAGTACCATTAAATCTGTATTTGAAGACGTAATTTGATTTAAGCTGCACCCCGACTTCAGGAGTGTTGAAAACTGCAACTTTGCATGATTTTGAAAACAATGTAAAGTGTGTATTTAAAACCGCACCTTGACTTTGTCACCATGGCAGTACTTTGAAGTAGTTGTCAAAGCTGTCTTTTAAGTGTGAAGACAAATTTATTCAATTTGTTGCATTCCTAAAGATGCGCTAAGCATCCTCTCAGTGTGAGCTGTCAGTCATCAATAAAACAAGTCATTGAGAATGACATAGTCCCCGCTATGATTGGGTTTTAAGGAACTGGCAGTTTATGTTGTCATTTTCTTGATATCACTACTCTGATCACGCAACAACACTTGTAAACCTAAATCAAACAGACTTAGATATGTTGTGTCTCTTCGTTGGACATGGAACATGCCTACTCATGTTGTGTATCCTCGTTGGACATGGGACATGCCTACTCTTCAAGATGACGTGATGGAATAAACCATTCAACAATAAAGGATGGGTTGGGTATGGGGGGGGGGGGGGGGGGGACGACGACCTGTTCAAGCATGTCTGAGTTATGGCTTTGGACATGGAAAATTCGCAAACGAATGGCTGCCAGGCAGCCATATTGGATCGTATCACAATGAAAATGGATATGCACATGTATGCATAGAACACTGTCCTAATACCAACTTTGAATGAGATCTGTTCAAGCATGTCTGAGTTATGGCTTTGGACATGGAAAATTCACAAAAAAATGGCTGCCAGGCGGCCATATTGGATCGTATCACGACAACAATGAATATGCACATGTATGTCATAGAATAGTGTCCTAATACCAACTTTGAATGAGATCTGTTCAAGCATGTCTGAGTTATGGCTTTGGACATGGAAAATTTGCAAACAAAATAGCTACCAGGCAGCCATATTGGATCGTATCACGACAACAATGAATATGCACATGTATGTCATAGAACACTGTGCTAATACCAACTTTGAATGAGATCTGTGCAAGCATGACTGAGTTATGGCTTTGGACATGGAAAATTCGCAAACAAAATGGCTACCAGGTAGCCATATTGGATCGTATCACGATGAAAATTGATATGCACATGTATGTCATAAAACACTGTGCTAACACCAACTTTGAATGAGATCTGTTCAAGCATGACTGAGTTATGGCTTTGGACATGGAAAATTCGCAAACAAAATGGCTGCCAGGCAGCCATATTGGATCGTATCACGATGAAACTCGATATGCACATGTATGTTATAGAACACTGTGCTAATACCAACTTTGAATGAGATCTGTTCAAGCATGTCTGAGTTATGGCTTTGGACATGGAAAATTTGCAAACATAATGGCTGCTAGGCGGCCATATTGGATCGTATCACAACAACAATGAATATGCACATGTATGTCATAGAACACTGTCCTAATAACAACTTTGAATGAGATCTGTTCAAGCAAGCATGTCTGAGTTATTGCTTTAGACAGGGAAAATTTGCAAACAAAATGGCTGCTAGGCGGCCATATTGGATCGTATCATGAAACAATTTGACGTGCATATGTATGCCATTGTATGTTGCCCCTGTACTAAGTTTGAAAAAAATTGGTCCACGCATCTCCAAGAAACGGCTCTGGACGGACGGACAGATGACGGACGGACGCACGGACGCTCGGACAGACAGAACCCAATCCATAAGTCCCCATCTCGGACTTCGTCCGGTGGGGACTAATAATTGGACTGAATCTCCCAAGTGATGGCAGCATGTCAACAGAGGATATCGGCTTGTTGTGTGAACTGTACCTCTTTCCAAAGGTCTTGTATGCCTTTTTGGAAAATATGAATAGAATGGGAGAAATTGTTCACACCTTTTTTGGACTGATCCCGACAAGTGGTGTGAAAGCAGTCACCATTTTTCCATGCCTACTTTCATTTTCCAATGAAAAGAGCGGCTTCACATATTCTTTTTACAAAGTGAAATAATTGTTTAAATGTGATGATGAAATGCACAAATTCTCCATATATTTCTGAAAACTCTTCCCAAAAAATCACTCCTTCTCAGTTCTCTAGTTTCAACACTGAGAACATCATCGCACATTGTACATTTTGTACTTCAATTGCATTTTTCATCACCGTATAGTGAGTTCAACTATCAGGTTCAACTTCTACTATCCAACAGAAAGAAAACATACCACGTTCGTCTCATCACCGCATGACCTACGACAAAGCTGCCAAAGCTGCAGAGATTGGCAGTAATCGAAAGACAGAACATTTTGGTCTTAATGAAAAACAAGTTCAAGACTGGTTAAAGAAACAAGCGACCTAGAATAGCTCTGCTGGGGTTTTTTATTTTATTTTTTATTTTGGTAACATGTAGAAGTGGTTCAGTTCTTCAGCTCTTCACTATGCAGTTTTGTTTTAGCGATGTAATAAAGTGGTTAGTGGTTTCATATGATGTCTCACTATAAAACACATTTTACACAGAAAGTTGGTAATGTATTGTACTTTTATACCATAGTCACCATTTTATAACAAAAATCTACTGTTATATGAAAAATTGCACAAAATCTCAGAAAAAAAATGACTGGGAAATGCACACAAGAAAAAGAAAAAAAGAGGATTTTGAGGTTGGCTATAAATAATTCCAGTCTTACAGCTTTAACCCTGGAAAATTTTAATGATGAATGAAATAAACTAGGGATCTAAAATAATTTTGAGGCAATTTCAATTTCAATTTTCTAACAAATTTACCAAGTCAACAACATTCAACTTATACTAGTTGTAGTAGATATAGGTAAGAAATGTATTAATCGCCATCTTAGTTTCCGTACGGAGACAATCCCAAGTACCCGGATGCACGAGGGACTAACCCGGAAGAGAGTCATTCTCAGCCATACGTTACAGTGGTAACACTCGTTCATGTTAGATTACCTTTCACAAAGAAAACACAACGAAATGGTTGAAGTGATCTTTTTTTTTAATTTCTTTTCATCACAACAACAAAATCTGCGTGATCAAAAGTGTTGTAAACTAAACCAGAAAGAATTATCGGACTGGCTAAACTTCCCGCTGAACTGGAGTAAGGTCCAAGCCTCGACAGTACGTGAGGAAATCGTCTCAAACTAGCGATACAACTTTCAAAATATAACTTGACATGTCTTCATTTGTTAGAGTTATACAATTCAAGACGGGTTTTCACTCGAAAACAACAATTCTGTGAATAATGACACTCTAAACGCAGTGATTACTCAGACAATGTTACCACTGTAATGTATGGCTGACAATGACTTGCTTCCGGGTTAGTCCCTCGTGCATCCGGGTACTTAGGATTGTTGCCGTACGGAAACTAAGATGGCGATTAATACATACATCGTCTGATATTTAATTTACGGAGTTTCTTGTGACCGGCGCAGTCCCGGCAGTGTGTGAACTTAAGGGGAAATGACTACTGGTCATAAGGACCGACATGTAGCAAATGCTGCTGGTCCTTAAGGAAAACTGCTGGTCCATACTCAATGCAGTCCATGTTCACTACCTGTATCTACACCCCTCCCCCATTTACAGACTAAATGATTTTGAACTTTAATATGATACAGCATATCTTTAGATATAAAAGTAAAAGAGAGTACAACGAATTGTTCACTATCCACTATTATTTCATAAAATTTCCACTCACAGAGTCAAAAGTAAATTTTGGATTCCCAACCAAGTAATTTTTGACTCTGTGAGTAGAGATTTTCATTTGTAACTATGAACCCAGCTAGAGACTGCATATTCATTCTGTTCTTATAGACTATAGTGGTCTGAGACTGAATGTATTCATTCCACCATAGAAATACAGATCCATAGATTGTAGATAATATGGGTGAATGAATCAATAAATCTACATTATCTGCAATCTCTAAGAGATCACAGTCCTCTCCTTCCTCTCTGTACGATTCACTAAATTCTGAATCACATAATCCAAAGTCAGATTCATCGTCTGTGGCAACAGCTGATGTAGCTTTCCAACTCTTAGCGAACGTAGACCCACACATTCACATCATAGCAGAAAGTTTTATCGCGTAACTATCCCTCTTGAAAACTGTGTATTTGCTTTATTTCAATTTCCATCCACTCAGTGACACGGGGCGGTTTCGTCTTCCTTCGGTCTTTACATATGTAATGAAGCCCCCATAAAGCCCTACCCGTATACCCTACCGTGGTGTATTGAGTATCGTCTCTGACTGTTTGTGTAAGAAATCTGACCATGATGAAGAGAATGGCTAAACATGTCTTAAAGTGCGAGTTTTTTTGACGTGGGAACGTGATATGGTAACTGTACTATAATGTGTCATCCACTATGTACCCGTGTTTGGCATGATGCAGTAATTTTCCAGATACAACAATGGCAACAAAAATGCAACATTTCTAAGTCTACACGTTGATTACAACATGACAGGACGTACATTATCATATGCATCAAATTGAAAGCAATCAGACTACGCATTTTTTTTTACTGTTTTTACAAAAAAAAACTATCGTACTGGAGATATCTTACGAAGTGTACCTGCCTTCTTTATCAGTTAAAACGCCATTTTCGATCGCGGCAACAGACATGGGGAACTCCGGTAAATTGATCGGGAAACCCAATAACATTTACCGGCTATACCAGCCTTTAAAAAACAGTGTATGTTTCGTCTTTTTCTTTGGAAGCTCATTGCCGCCTTCTAAATATCGCCACATACTTTATAAATTCAACGTGGAACTGTCTCAAACACGTTAAAAGTTTCATACACTTCGAGCAGTAAACTTTACAACAATGATTAAATGAGTACGATATCATGGCGGAAAAAGACGTATGCGCTGAATGCGTAAAATGAGTCTGAATGTCTAAGACGCAGATGATTAGACGCTGCATGCTACGTCATGTAGTGTAGTCATGATATCAACATTGGCAACAACACGTAGCGAGCTAGCTCTGTGCCGCTTGACTTGAACGAGATGTCGAGAGTAAAATAGGTAACACAAGATCAGATTCATGTAGGTGAAATTGGATATATCTTTGAATAAATGTTATTATTTACTCCAAATTTCAATCGGTCATAAGGACCGATACGTTGTTGTAATTCTGAAAAACCGTCGGTCCGAACGGAAATCTGTTGGTCTCGGGCCGAAGGACCGGCGTTAATTTCGCACGCTGAGTCCCGGTATGATCACTGACTAGTCGTGCTTGCATACGGAGTAATCCGGGACTCGATTTTGACAAATTGTCCCTACTATTTGTTTAGAGTCAAGTCAGCAATATAGACTCGTCCACCGCCTGTCGTATGTAAGCAGGGCTAACCACTGACATGACCACAGAGAACCTTTTCGGATTTAAAATTACATGTAAAACGGGGAAAGATACGAAAAACATAACCACAAAGTCTGAAGCCAAATTAAAGTTGTAATTATTTTATTTATTTTTACTTGCCAAATATTTGCATTTTGGAAATGGCAAGACACGTTCATGTCGTTTAACTTTACATGTAAACTGTTGGTCAATTAACAAAGTTTGGTCGATTCACAGTCGGCAGTGAGACTGCTCTTGCATAACTTCAACCGCATGTCTAGGCATGCCGCCTTCCTTACGCGAGTTGTCTTCATTCTGGTTCACTGTCACTTCAAATTGAACGACAATATAGAATTAATCACAAGTTATATGTTATCTGAAACATCACACTTTTTTTTTATAGTGGGTCTGAAGTGTGATTTTAGTGAGTACCAAGAACGTCCCGTGTTGCTACTTGCTGTGGAAAATCGCCCGGTCAAACGAGGTCAGCTTCAGCTTCTGGTCAAATCAGTCGTTTTCTACCGAAAATTCTGGAACGGAGCGTTACACAACGATCCTACTAAATTTACTTGCCATAGTTATTAAAACACATAAAAATCCACCTTTTTGTGAAATTTGTAAAACTTTCCAGTCCGTATTAAGGAAACTATTCTGAGCGTAAAAACCGGGTCGAAGTTTCTGGGCCTCAAGTATGCGTCCTGAATTCGTCGGAAAATCGGTATTCCTAAATGTCATTCCAAAATTTGTGTTGCTGGTATGAAAGAAGAGATGTCAGTTGAGGTTTAGGCGTTTACAGTATCTAAAATGGTGGACTCAAGTGAAAGTTACGGCAAGTTGAAAATACCCAAAAATAAACCCGTGAGCAGCCATTCAAAGAGTAACAGTCGCGATCTGAAGGATAGATTAGATGCACACGATGCATGCAAATGAGGGTGTTGCGGACTGGCTGATTATGTAAAAGGGGTGCACAATTTGGATTTGAAGTTTACAACCCTGTTTCGAACAAACGCTTGTCATTTGGGCGCACAATGTGTAGAATTATGACTATAGCACATATTACATTGCTTGTTTGACGTCAATAGTGTCTTTTGAAAAGTGGCAGTTTACTTGAAGTCTCGTCGACTGATTTCCAATATGGCGTCGGTCATAATGCTCATTAACATATTCATTTTTTTTCAAATTCAAAAAAAAAATCATAAAAAATAGAAGAGAAGACTAGCTGACTTGAAATTAACAAATCTAAGTAAGCTACCCTCTGTGCATCAACACATCAGATATCAAAGCAATCTGACATGTAGTATTTGAGGAGATGATGAAAATGTTATTTTTGAAGAAAAAAAATCATAAAAAATTGAAAATGGCACAGATCAACTTGGCATGAACAAATCTGAATAGCCTCCCCCCAGGGAACATGCACACCAAATATCGAAGTATTCTGGCTGTTACTTTCGGAGAAGATGATGAAAATATAAAAATTTGACGGATAACTATGATTCACCTATACTCTCTATACTCTATACCCACCTATACCTAAAGCTACGCTTTCAGCTTTCGCTGACAGCGGAGCTAAAAACTGGTAGTGATATCCAAATCTGCAAAACGTCTCAAGGGTGCAGGCAGACCCATGAAAGACATCACCATGGACAACCAACTGATGAACTGGATAGATACACAGCGAAAAAATGGTAATGGTGTGACTGGCAAACAGCTCCAACGTCAAACGCTAAAAATGACAAGTGATACAGCTACATTGGACGCCATTTAAGGCATCGGTCGGTTGGTTACAAAGTTTTAAGCGATGCAATGGTTTGTCTACAAGTCAGAAAATATCAATTGGCCAAAAACTTCCGAAAGATTTTGAAGAAAATATGACAGCTTTCCACAGATTTGTAATTCAGTTGTCTGAGAAGCACCTGTACAATGTATGAACTTTCGGACATTTTTAACATGGATGAAACTCCCCTTAGATTTGACATGCCAGGTAATCATACGCTTAAGCATGTGGGTGCTAAGACTGTTCACATAAAGACAACAGGCTCCGAGAAGAAAGGTTTCACCACAGTCTTCACAGTAGCAGCTGATTAGAGCAAGCTAATGCCAATTGTGATATTCAAAGGCAAGTATGATCAAAGCCATCTGTCTATCCCTGGTAAACTTCAAGTGAGAGTTTAAGAGAAGGCTACATTGTACATCGATGAAAAAGGTAATTTGCGTTTTATGTATTTCTAGCAGTAGTAACCCATGGCAAACTTTATTTTATCATGATATCATCAACGGTCATAATCAACAAGTAAATAAGTACACATGTGTAAAGCTAAAATTAGCCAATAAATAAGATGTCATACAAGCACACGTCTCTTTTTAATCAACTAACTTCTAAGCGATGACGTAGAGAATTCAACCTTGAATATTATAATTTTCCTGCACAATTTACGATACTTCCACACTTCAAGCGATGACGTTTTGTTTTCATCTGTTTACATTTTAGCTAGCCTGTGACATGATCGATTCTGACAGTTCCAAAGAATTGTCTACAAAATAGAGTGTTCAATGATTGAAAATGAATCCAATATGTTCTTTCTTTTTACAGGCTGCCTTGAATATACTCGACATACATATGTACATGTATGTTTCCTCGTCTGAATGATGAAAGAAGGTTACAGATATGGAACTCATGCTCAGTACACCTCATCGAGGCCGTGAAAGCAGAACTCCGCTCCCGCAACGTTGACATCACAGTAATTCCAGGTGGTCTTACGCAGATACTACAGCCACTCGATGTTGGTGTGAACAAGCCAGTCAAAGGTTCTGTTCGAGACAGATTACTGGATGAAAGACGGATGAAAGACGGTGATGCTGAGTACAATGTATACTCCAAGTGGCAAGTGAAGACCGCCAACCAGAGAAATGGTCATTCAATGGGTGATTTCAGCATGGGACGACCTGTCGCCTACTGTCGTTAGAAGGTCATTCCTCAAGTGTGCCATTTCAAATAACCTTGACGGCACCGAAGACTATCTGATTTACGAAGACTTGGAGACCGATGACGAAGACAGTGATGAACTCGCCAATCTTATATCAATTATATCTTATATAGAACCGATATCTTTGACAGCGACAAGGATGACAGTGAAGACTTCCTCAGTTTCTAAACTCGAGGTGCAGTACATTGTACTTATCGGTACTGCAGACTCATGTCTTGTGTACACAAAGTTTAACAGCCCTTTTCAGGGCCACTACATCCTCCATAAAGAGATACCACTAACCATAATCACAACTTTAAGCACCCGACACTCAAAAATATAGTGAAATACAATGTTATTGTTTTATTAGTATGTCAAATTACTAAAAGCTGGCAATAAAGACTTTCTTTCCGTATGTATCATGGTTTCAGGTCGAAAAAATCACCACGTCCACTTTTTGATTCTCGGTAAACTAAATTAAAGACACACTCTGACTTCAGCTACATTTCTTACATTGGAAATTTGCATATTTTTAATTGAAGCCACATCTTCAAATACAGACTTAACAGTATATATGTGAATGCCAAGAAACAAAAGACCAAGGCTACGGCGGGTAACCATGACAGCGCTGCAAGCCGACTGTGTTATCCCATTGTTCATGAGAAGAGACAGAATTACTAATACTATTCACGTCGGTACTAATACAACGACTTTAACAACGAGGGTACATGTACATGTAGCAGAGATCAGCAAAGATGTATTACTAGGCAATGACTACATCCTAGTGAAACCAGCAGAATTGTAATTTCTACTGAAATGAATTTCTGTATAAGACTAATACCCACCTTTTAGCTTACTTTTGGGTGTCCCTCTGCTTCCCCTTGTGTATTGCCAAATATAAATCAATGCCTCCGGCACCCTGTGGCCTGTCGTCCTAGTGGTCACATGACCAATCCCCAGTATTCCTTGGTCCTAAACATAACCGAAGGTTACAAGGACTGGAGACTGTGGGGAGGAGGGTGGGAGCATAAAAGGTGGGTATTAGTCTTATACAGAAATTCATTTCAGTAGAAATTACAATTCTGTACAGACAAATACCCACCTTTTAGCTTACTTTTGGGTAAGCCTAGAATACGACACCTAGTTGGTGGAGGGAGTCTCCACACTGAAAGGCATAGCAACATTTTGAGCCAAACTGATAGGACCTAGAGCAGACATCCTGACTGCCTCTTGGGCCATGTCCCGCAAGTAAAAGCTAATGAATGAGTTCTGAGAGCGCCAGGTTCCTGCCTCAATGACTGACTTAATGGATACGCCAGACCAGAGTGCCCAGGAAGTAGCCACTGTACGAACTGTGTATCAGCTGTGGAAGAACTGTATGTACTGTAATAGTATTAACTATCCACTTAGAAATGTCGGCCGTTGTACAATCCATTTTGTCCGATTTCCAAGGGATGAACAAGCGGGTACGATCGCCCCTAATGTCCTTAGTGCGATTATAGTACCACTTGACAGCTCTGACTGGACATAAAAGACGTTCTTTTCGGTCCCTTCCCACCAGCGTGGCTAAATCCTTATGATAATGGGAGAAGCCACGGAACCTAAAACCTGATTTTTAGCAATGAACTTAGGATGAGTCCGAAGTACAACTTGGTGCTGTAACCACTGGATTCGACCCTGTCCAATATCTAGTGCATGGATCTCGCTTCTACGACTGCCTGAAGCAAGAGCTAGTAGGAACATCATTTTAAGAGTGAGAAATTCCAATGAAATCTGGTGAAGAGGTTCAAAAGGGGGAGATTGTAATGCGTTGAGTACTAGAGACAGACTCCACTGGGGAGCTGAAATGGGCCGTGGTGGTCTCTTAATGTGGAAGTTCCTTATCAAACTAGATAAGATCTTATTTTGTCCAAAGTCCGGGCCCCCAACACTCCTAATGGTACTAGAAATAGCTGAGCGGTATACCATTATGGTTTGGACAGCTAACTTCTGTACATCAAACAGTTAAAACAGAAAGGCAGTTAACTGTTGTGTAGTAACTTGGAGTGGATCAATCGATCGTTGATTACACCGACTAGAGAATCTCTTCCACTTTTCCCTGTAAGTGGCAAGGGTACTCGCACGCTGTGGTCTTGCGATGACCGCGGCAGTCTTGCGAGAAAAGCCCTTTGCAATGAGAGATCGTTCGACAACCTGAATGCGTGTAGATGGAACGTCTCTGGATGTGGGTGAAGGATGTTCCGTCCCTGTGACAACAGATCCTCCCTCTGGGGCAGTTTGCATGGGAGATCTATTAGGAGAGACAGTAACACTGGGGACCACGAGCGGTTCGGCCACAGAGGAGCGACTAGAGATAGTACACACTTTTCCTCTTGAATTTTTCTGAGGACTAGTGGTAATAGGTGGGAAGGCATAAGCCTCCAGCCCCTCCCAACTGAAAGACATGGCTTCCACTGCCATTGCTCTGAGATCTGGTACTGGAGATACAAAGAGAGGCAGTTTGCGATTGAGAAATGTCGCGAACAGGTCGACTACAGGCTTGTTCCACCTGATGAAGATTTGATTCTGTGGAATCCCCCATTCCGTGGGGCGAACTTGGATGCAGCGCGAGAGTGTGTCTGCAATCCCGTTGCGCTTCCCTGGAAGGTGCCGCGCCCTTAGTGTTATCTTCCTGTCCTTGCACCAGAACATTAGGTCCCAGGTGAGATAACATAGGGTCGGTGACCTGGTCCCCCCATTTTGTTGATGTAAGCCACCACTGTTGTGTTGTCGGTATTGACTAGCACACAGCGGTGTGACACCAGGTGTTCGAACTGGCGAAGAGCTAGAACAACTGCCTGCATTTCCTACCAGTTGATATGATGGAGGCTGGATGGTAGATCCTGAAGTACCTGAAGTCCAGTGGTGGTCCAGATGGGCTCCCCATCCCACCTTGGATGCGTCGGTAAAAAGGGAAATATCTGTTTTCCAACTCGACAATTGTTTTCATTCCAACATTGCCTCTTTGTCCAACCACCATCATAGGTGTGGAAAAAGGGATGGTAGGATGGGAACCATAGACTCTGCTGATTGGATACTGGGGCGCCAGTGAGCCAACAGGTAGAGCTGAATTGGTCACATTCTGAGGTGTGCCCATGGTGAAATGTCGATGATGGAATTCATCAACCCCAACAGGGACAGAAATAGTTTGGCTTGTATGCGGGTTTGTTTCGCTACAAGTCTTACCAGTACTACAATCTTGTCTACTCACTCTTGCGGTGGACAGATTATTCCCTGTTTGGTCATAAAACACATCCCGATAAAAATCATGTCCTGAGTAGGGACTAGAATCGATTTGTCGGGACTCAGAAGGAATCCGAGAGACCTCAGAATAATCTGGGTGTCTCGAACAAAACGACGTAGCTGTTTGACTTTCTTGTCATGTAGCAACCAGTCATCTAGATAAGGATTTAGTAGAAAACCGCGCGCATGGAGAGTGGTCACTGGCGCGGAAACTTCTCGAGTAAAGACTCTCGGTGCTGTTGCGAGGCCGAACGGTAGTGCTACGTTTTCGAACACTCGACCGCCGGTTGGAAAGCGGAGAAAGTGACGACACGACTCGTGAATGGGAATGTGGAAGTAGGCGTCCTTCAAATCTATGGATGCCATCCATTCACCTGGCTGAATAGAGGCGAGGACGGATCGGCCTGTTTCCATCTTGAATCTGAGCACTCGCAGGTAATTGTTGAGAGTGGATAGATTCAGTATCGGACTCCAATCCCCCCAACTTTTTTTGGAACCAGGAAAAAGTGGCTGTAAAAGCCGGGTCCCGATGACTGGGCATCGATTTCCCTTATTGCGTTTTTGCCTATTACGGAGTCGATAGCTTCCAGAAATGCCGTTCGTTGACTGGCCAGTCTTGGAACTGGAGTAACGAACGGTACGACCGAAAGAGGGGGATCACGTACGAAAAATAGGCGGTAACCCTCTCTTACGGTAGACAAAATCCATTCGTCTGACGTAATGCATTCCCAATGTTTTGCATATAAACTTATACGCCCCCCCCCCCCCCCCCCCACTGGACCGCTGTCCGTGGGGATCACGGTCCTGTCGGGAAAGAAGTCAGGAGAACTGCTGACGACTTCCTGACCCCTGTGTTTGATTGGTCGAGGAAGTGGACGGCTTACTCGGCTGACTCGAGCGTCTAGTGTTCGCAGCCTGACCCTGAACCTGTCTGGGTTTATGGGTGCGTTTCTTACTCTGACTTCGACGCTTGTATCCACTAGTTTGTGGTAGCTGTCTCGTAGTCGTAGTAAACGTTGACACTTTAGGCATAGCAGTGACCTGGAATTGAGGGGGTTTTGTAAATTTCGGATCCCTCTCAGTTGCGGTCGGAACTTGCTTAGCCATCTCGCTCAGCGAGCCCCCAAATAAAAATCTAGAATTGCTGGTCTTGCTAGCCCTAGCTTCTAGTTTTAGTTTGGGGCTGTATTTTGGTGCTAGTCGCTCAAGGAAGGCATCACATTCTGACAAAATGAGCGATGCCCGCTGACATAATGACGAGTCCGTGAGATCAGTCACACTCGTCGCTACTGAGCGAAAAAGACGGAGGAGTTTGCTCTGTGTGTCTGACGTGGCGATAAACCAGTCCAGGTGTGATAGAATGCGTATGTTCTTAGACAACGATTCACCCACGGACCTCACAAAGGAGCGAGAAACCATATAAGATTTGAAAGCAGTATAGTTGTCGTCAACTAACCTTGCTTCCTTCTCCAACGTTGGATACCCTAGCCATGGTTCAGATGTATGAACCTGATAAGACTTCGACCTGGATTTGAACCATGGGAATCGACCCGGTGGAAGGGAATCCCTGTCGTTTATACCTGCCAGTTCGTTCTCAATTTGTGTTTGTCGAGACGAGACTGAATCGGCCCAAGGAAGAGACGTAGTAGGGTAAGATGACGCTCGCGACTCCTCCCCCAGCGACTGAAACATTTGGGATTCAAGCCGTTTACAGTCGGGAAACTGCTCGTAAATCCATGAAATTACCTCTTCATAGGCCACTTCATCACGAGTAGTTACTGCTGACGGACAGCGACTGGCTGCCCCGACTGATATTTCAGAACGGGATTCCATGTCACTAAAATCATTATCAGAGGCATGGATCTCCAACACATCCTTAGATACCTGTGGAGACCTTCGTCCTTCCCGAGTTAAACGATCAAAATGATCTGGAA
Organism: Glandiceps talaboti; assembly: GCF_964340395.1. Classification (NCBI taxonomy): domain Eukaryota; kingdom Metazoa; phylum Hemichordata; class Enteropneusta; family Spengelidae; genus Glandiceps; species Glandiceps talaboti. The sequence goes on along the minus strand of NC_135558.1, from coordinate 24,558,386 downwards.
GGTCTCTATGCGGGGAGCGTGACTGATCACCGTGTCTTGACCCTGAGACGGAATGATCGGATGATGACGCTCTATCCCGAGTAGACCTACTACTGGAACGAGACGGCCGAGAGGGTGAAGGTTGACTTCCTGCTTCGGCCTCCTGGTTCCCCTGGGGGTGGGGGCTCATTGTCACTAGGCCCGGTGTGGGGTTAGTAACAGGTGGAGTCCGCCCTTGAAAACCATGTTGAATGGTTTGCTGCCAGGCATTGGGAACACTGGGTACCATAGAGGGTGCTGTTCCCTGTGGTAAATAGGGTACTGCTCCCTGTGGTTAAAAGGCAGTGTTCCCAGTCATCTGAACCCCTGTATACTGATGGAAATACTGAGGGTTTTCCAAGGGAAATAAGGGACGTAGAAGTGTCCCCAAGGAGAGAAATAAACTCTGGGTTGTACTCCTGTTTGGTCGGTCACAGAATCGATGGGCGTCCGGTATCTGGACTGCCCCCTCGAATTTGTCGCCTGTGGTAAATTACTATGTACCGCAGCAGTGGTTTGACCTTGACCAAAGGAAATGTCCCTGACCTCCGTAGTGGGGTTACATTCTGCCTCTCCCTGAACGATCGTATTTTTGATCGGGCGAACCTGTCCGTCATCGGGCTGGGAATGCTGAGGGAGGTAATACGGATCCCGTCTATCGGGCGATAGATCGGGTTCCAAGGAGCATAAATCCCCTTGTGGGTTCGACCGGGATGGTGCGGCGACAACCGCAGGCACTCCAGGATCCCTAATGGAGGTAAAACTGTCGCCTTGAAAAAGGCAGTTTTTCTGAAAAGGAGAAACGGACTTACCTTCTTTGGAAGTACTTACCATAGAGGAAGTCCACTCGACTAGCAAAGACGTGCGTTGAGGGATGACGTCATCGATCTCGCCGCGTCTTTCTGAAAACTTTTTCCACTGACGATTGGTCCAATTACTGCAGAAATCGCATGTCTGGTCGGGCCGACAGGATCTGCAGTCCGCACAAAGAGCATGGCCATCTCCCGCAACGATGGGGTGGTCACACTTACTTACGGGAGACTGATCCGACATTGTGAAGGAAGTTCAAATGCTAAAAAAAAAAATTCAAGTACAACAATGGCGCCCGATTTACCAAATGAGGCGCCAACGAACTTGAGAAAAATAAGGTGTCCACGAAACGTAGACGCAACACACGAGAATAAAAAGGAACAACTTAGCTGGAATCCTGAGGTATTCAGCGAAGTGTCCACCGCTTATTAGGAGATAACTCGTGTCAATTTTGGCACAAGAGGATAAAACTCGCAGAGTCCTTTAGCTATTCTACGAAATTCGTCGATTTGCGAAGGAATACTGGGGATTGGCTAGTCAAGGTCATGTGACAGGCCACAGGGTGCCGGAGGCATTAATTTATATTTGGCAATACACAAGGGGAAGCAGAGGGACACCCAAAAGTAAGATAAAAGGTTGGTATTTGTCTGCACAGAAATACATTTTTGAATGAACTCACTCATTCACTTTAGGTTTCTATGAGGGAAGTGTACCTTTAAATCAAAATGGAGGTCATCTTAGGGCAAGAGTTAAAACAATCTACAATACAGCGATACTAGAGTGTAAGGACGCAATGACACAAATGCCAAACCCCCCAAAGTTTTATCAACGGTGACACAAACGAATGAAATGTTGGTTGTCGAAATGTCTACCCAAACCACTTAATAACTACATGTACAAGTTACAACAGAAGCCAAAACACAGACGAAGAGATCCGCCCCAAGTAGTAAGAAGAAGAACCCTCAGCCCCAAAGAGAAAAGAGTTAGTCTCAGATTTTGTGTACATGTACTCTGGACTTTCACATTCATAGGAACTTTGAACTCTAATTCTTATTTCAGCCTTCAAAATGTACATACCATAGAAGTTTTCCACATGCGAGTATAATTGCAGTAGAATTTTTGAGCATTGTACATTTGTATGTTACCTCCCCGCTGCACAAAAACCTAGAAATAGTAGAAACTCCCCTTTTTCATACAGTTGTAACTTGTAATTCATTTTAGGACATTTTATGAGTGTTTAGAAAATGTTCTCGAGTCATTAGTTGTAACTTTGGAATGGAACTTCAAAGCTTTAGTGAGGGGGCAATGTAACAAAACGCCCTGTGTTTTACTATGTACTTCGATTGTAGATTGGATATATTAGGGGTGAAAAGTCTCTGTGTGTGTGTGTGTGTGTGTGTGTGTGTGTGTGTGTGTGTGTGTGTGTGTGTGTGTGTGTGTGTGTGTCTATGTGTTTGTATCACCATTTTCTAAAAAAACGACTAGCTCAAGTCAAACGAATTTGGTACACGTGTTCCATAGGGTCGGGGCAAGAACTGATTAGGTTTCAGTGAACACCCATAAATATTAATGATCAATTTACATAATTAATGGTTTTCGGTAATTAGTCTACATCTCAAGACTGCATTCTTCAAATTCAATATAATTCGGTACATATATTTGCGATACCAAAGCGCACCTGTCCTGAAAATTTTACTAATGTAGCTTTTAGTTTTGATAAGTTATTGGCATATTTTCGGTAGGCCATAAAAAAGGAAAAAATAGTTTCTGGTCAGGAAATGTTGTCTAAAGTGATGCGACTTTATCACCATTTTCTACAAAACGACTGGCTCAATTCAAACGAAATTTATTACATGTGTTCCATAGGGTAGTGGCAAGAACTGATTAGGTTTCGATATAATTTAATACATACGTACATTTGCGATACAAAAGCGCATCTGTCCTGAAAATATTATTCATGTACATTGTAGCTTTTAGTTTTAATAAGTTATTGGCATATTTTGGTAGGCTACTAAAAAGGAAAAAATAGTTTCTGGTCAGGAAATGTTGTCTAAAGTGGTGCGACGACGCGTTTCTTTTTTTTTTCTTTTTACATTCTCAACAATGAATAAAATCCCAATCTTGTTACAACTTGTTTCATTTTTTCTTCCGTAAGGAAGAGATGCATTAGTGGGTGAAAGTCTGTGTGTGTGTGTGTGTGTGTGTGTCTGTCTGTCTGTGTCATCGTTTTCTCCATCCAACATGGCTGGCTCAATTCAAACGAAATTTTGTACACATGTTCTATAGGGTAATCACAAGAACTGATTAGGTTTTCGTAAACATCCTATGAATATTAATGAGCAATTTATGTAATTAATGGTTTTCGATAATTTTGATAATTAGGCTATATCTCAAGAATGCACCAGAGGTCGCGTTAACGCGTTATTTGTGCGTATTTGACGCACTATTTGACACTTGGGACGCCTTTTTTTGGATGTATGCGTCACTGGGGACGCGTCATAAACAGGGGACAAATGGGGCTTACTGTTGGCAAACGTACGGTTATCATCTTTGCTTCGAAGTTGTAGAACAGACATCATGGAATTAGTCAGTTCTGATTGTAACTATTTATATGTGCAGTGTGACCTGTGAAATTTGAATATGACCCATCGTATATAAAACGTTCCAACAGTTTCATGTGCCCCATGACCATTTCCTGACGTGCCGAGCACGTCTTGGGTAGTTTAGAAACTACGTGATATTATAATTACTTATCCATGTGATTAGTTACTTATTAACAGACATGGTTTGGCAGAGTTTCCATCGATAGCACGGCCTTACGCTACGGTGAAGCATCTTCCCTCACGGGCGAAGCAATGATTAAATAGACCACATCGGTGGACAGTAATCTATTCTGAAGCCTTCACGTTGATAAATTCATACTGCCAAGTCGCCATTTCATTCTCACTAAAACTGAAACTTATTTTGAGCTTCGTTACGGGATCGAACGCATTACGTGAATTTACAGTGAACATGGCACACGTAAGGCGTCGTTCAAGAATAAACGATTGCAACGTAGTGACACAAAATTTGTATCGAACTTTTACAACTGTGTTTCTGTCAAATTGAAGTTCACGCTGTCGTTCATACTTCATCATTCATGTCATGGAACTTAGTTTATGCATTGCGGTTTTGTATCATGGAGTAGTTTTATGTACTCCGTACGGTCCGACTCCAAGAACCGCCCTAACATTAGCTATGGATTTATACGCTATGGGGTTTCGACACGTCTTCTCCCACTCCGCTATATATTCACCCGGAGTTCTTTCTCGGAGCACATATTTTTAGAGAGTGATTACCATAGAAAATCGAAAGTCGAGAAAGATGAAGTTAAACCTCTGTATAGCGTATTCTTGCATATAAATGTTTTCTTTTTCTAAGTGCAAACTATGTACTTGTATACGGTGTGCGGGAGAATGACACTGATGTGTTCATGTACATGTATTTACATTTGCAACGTATTTAGTGTACATCTGAAAGACATGTAGTGACTGTGTGCATGCAAATTTGGAAAAAACGCACGTAACAGGATTTTGACGCTAATTTTGGCAGGAACGCGTCCCAGGGACGCATCAGAAAAAAAGCTACCGCGACCTCTGATGCACGCTTCAAATTCATTATAACTTGGTACATACATTTGCGATACCAAAGCGCACTTGTCCTGAAAATATTATTGATGTAGCTTTAGTTTTAATAAGTTATTGGCATATTTTGGTAGGCACCTAAAAAGGAAAAAATAGTTTCAATAATAATAATAATATATACTTTATTATCCAATACAATGGAAATTTGCCTTCGGCACCAGGCTACAATGACAATAACGACAAAAACAACTTACAGAAACAGCAGAGTAAAAAGACGGAACACACACAAATTGAATATAAACTGTCCAAGACTGACTAAAAGTCTCGACTGACAGGTGTTGGAGCCCTGCTCCTTGTCAGTGATTTCGGCATATTTGCGTTTAAAACAGCGACAGCAGATGGGACAAACGACTTCTTAAATATATTTTTCTTTGCCCTAGGCACCAGCAACCGGCGACCTGAAGGCAGATACTGAAATCTGTCATATAATGGGTGGGATGGGTCTTTTAGAATTGACAGACCTTTCCTACGGAGAGCCTGTTTGTACAGATCTCCAAGCTCAGTGAACCTTACCCCGACAAGTCTGCTACACATATTCACAATTCTCGAAAGTCTTGTCTTATCTCTAACGGAAAGGTGACCAAACCAAGAGACAATATTAAATGTCAAAACACTCTCAATACAGCAGCGATAAACAGAAACTAGAATATGTGTGCTAACATCGAAGCTCTTTATCCTGTTCTTTACACCGCCTCTAGAGCCCCGTTTTTTACTGTTACCTGATCTTTTCCGCAAAGTGGCATTAAACTCGTTCACTTCCATGTCCACTACGGCGTGTTTTCCAGTATGCCGTAGACTGAGAAGCATCTCACGGGTGTAGACAATAGGGCTGCCATGATGTTTGTAGCTCGCTTCTGAGTCCTTTCCGAAAGTTGGTGAGATTAAACTTAGGACAAGACACACAATTCCAAAAATCACAAGACCTCTTCTACACATATTCATGTACATCATTACGAAAAACTGGGAAGAAAAACTCGACAACAATTGGATACTGATACGAAATAGTAAGAGCCTGTGCCAGGGTCAGCGTACAGTTCGCGCCCCCAATGTCAGGAAATGTTGGCGAAAGTGGTGTGACGATGCAATTTTTTTTTTACATTCTCAACAAATGTTAATGAATCTACTTGCATTGCAGTTACTGTTCTTTTTATTTAGTACTTTACAGCAAGTGTGTATGTGGGGCAGATGTCATACATTGTAGGCTTATTCATGATTAGTTCTGCAGTTGTCTTCACTGGTGGCAATTAATATAGGGAGAGTTACTTTTGTGTTTTCCCTTTCATCTGCAGACTGAATTGGCTGGACAAACATGAAAAAAAAATTAACACAGGAAGGAGAGTACATGTATTTAAGTGATGCGTGCTGACCAGAAACAATTCTCTCCTTTTTTTGGATTTTAAAACTCATTCTACGGTGAGTGCTATGCTACAACGTTCTATAAAGCTTCACATAACATGTTGTGGTTGGCCAGGAGATCACTAACAGTAATGGGCAAATAGCAATGAATGAGAAAAAATAACTTATTGTTCTGTTGTATTCCAACAATTATCTGTAGAAATGACAATCTCAAAACCTTGCCCTTACGGAAGACATTCAGTTTCAATCTGGTAGTGTATAATCTATGGTCTAGACATACATGTAGTTGACTTACTCGAGTATAGAACAGAAAACAAGCAGACCTATTTTTATTGGTATGATTTGACCCTTCTTAGCGACCTAGTTTGCCTTCTCATGTATTAGTATAGCCATTTCAAATTCGAGTTCTTTTAATAGAGTAGTAAAGTTTCTTGACCCCCCCCAAAGCAAAGTCATGGTTTGTAATTTATGTAATCTGATTGGATAGCAATCCTTGAACTTGGTCAGTGTCCAAGTCAGGCCCGCTTATGTGATACCTTACAGGTCAAGTGACCTTCTAGTTATTATTGACAGGTCATTTCGACGACAAATTCAAATTGCAAAGTAAAATATTGTCAATTTCCAGTAGTTAGTGAGTTATTTTTAGTCAAGGCCATTAATATTTAAATTAGCAGTTTTAAGTGGTAGAGTTCAGAGCCTTGATGAGCAGACTTTGCCAATCTGTTCCAGGTGTAGCTTGTCGGATGGTACAGTTTAGTCAACGTACGATACAAATGTACACATCAATAATTCATTACATGTGTATCCCCCCCCCCCCTAACTCCAGTTCTTATCCTGTTTGGCAACCAGTGAATTATCACTGTTTTTCCGAGCATATTTTCTGGCAATCTGTGGGTTGTCAACCCCATACTATAGATCCCCCTCCCCGATTTCTGAATCACTGAACCCAGGGAAACATCGAAGAAGATCCACTATTAGCGAAGATCAACATCCAAAGATCAGCAATATGACCAAGGGAGAAGACAACGTCCAGATGTATTTATAATCTGGTTGGTGGCCGACCGAAGTTCGATGAATATTCAATGGAAGTCAGTCATTGCCTGGTGGCAGCTACTACTACTATTATCAACATTGAAAATGACGAGCCCTCCCTTACCCTTTAACTATATTATTTTTCCTTTGTACAGGGTTTGACCTTAAAGTCAAACAACCAAAATAAACACAGACCAAGCAATAAAATAAAAACAACACAAACAACACATGACCAGAGATTAATTGTTACACTATGTACAGAAAGTGATTTTTTAGGTAATATATTTACTGTATTGCTATGTACAGAAGGTGACTTTTTAGGTAATATATTTACTGTATTGCTATGTACAGAAAGTGACTTTATTAGGTAATATATTTACTGTATTGCTATGTACAGAAGGTGACAATTTAGGTAATATATTTACTGTATTGTTATGTACAGAAAGTGACAATTTAGGTAATATATTTACTGTATTGTTATGTACAGAAGGTGACTTTTTAGGTAATATATTTACTGTATTGCTATGTACAGAAGGTGACTTTTTAGGTAATATATTTACTGTATTGCTATGTACAGAAAGTGATTTTATTAGGTAATATATTTACTGTATTGTTATGTACAGAAAGTGACTTTGTAAGGTATATACTGTATTTACTGTATTGCTACATGTATGTACAGAAAGTGACTTTGTAAAGGTATATTTACTGTTTTGCTTTGTACAGAAATTGACTTTGTAAGGTATATATTTACAACAACAGTTGTATTGCTATGTACAGAAATTTAACTTCATACACTGTACTAATATATCAAGATCTGCAGTGTATCTATACAGGTTGTACCTCAGGGGCGAGATTAATACATCAATGTAGGATTTTAAAAAAAACTAAATTCTTATACTTGGACCTCATCTAACTATTGGCCAAATTTGAAAATTGCTTTAAACTGACAATCAATTTCAAATCAGTAGGTAGAACTGTGTATGAATATGAATATGAATATAAAGCCAGTGTGTTGTGAGTAAAAAATAGCTCTTTTGTTGACATTTTATTTAGTGTCAGGCATTTACAGTAGCTAAAATTCTTCCATTTCTCAATTTGACATTTTTGAAAGAAATATTTTGTATTACAAAACATCCATTAACAGAAAAAATTTTGTATTGATTTTTGTTTTGATTTTGTAGGATGAAAACTAAAATGGCTCAACCCCCCCCCCCCCCCCAAAAAAAAAAATTAAAAAATTAAAAAAAATAAAAATAAAATAAAAAAAATTAGTTTTTTAATCCTAGATTGAGCTATTAATCTCGCCCCTTTAGATTGTTACGTCATATCACAGCATCAATTCAATTCGTATTTTGTCATTTTGTAGACGGACATTCCAGTTAATTTGTTAGTCTGGCACGTGTATCTACACCCAAATACTAACATTATGATACATCGCAATGCCGTTATCTAGATTTCTTCATGCTTATTTCTCTGTCAACGTTTTGGCAACAATATTAAGGTGCCCTTCTTGTTGCATAATTCTGTCAGTGTAAACGCGTTTTGAGAACAATTAGGTGCCCTATATTAAAATGCGACAAAGTTTACGGAAATCCATACCATTACCAATTCAAAACTACTAAACGCTGCCATGATTAATCGCGATATTCGGATGGCTGTATATCATACAAGCCTGTTACAACATTATTAGTGAATATGATACAAAAATACCACCAATGCAAACATGGATCTATTTGAGATCCATGATGCAACCAACACCACGACACGACAACACACTGTCAACTGTAGACTTCATGCCGTAGAAAATTAAACACGAGAACTCACCTACATGCACATCCACCTCCAATTCTGCAAAATTTAAGCTAACAACATTAGTATGAAATCACTACACGACATGAAATTGGATATATTCACTGATATCTCCAGAGGGTATCCAGTCTCGGTGGTTCAGCTGACGGTCGACGGTCTACTACTACCTGATGGATCAACAAGTACACTACATGCACGTACGTACGTACCATCGACCTTTGACACCTTTGTTCGGAATACCGCCACCTTGCGATGTCTTTTAGTTAAATTTGGTTCAATAAACGTTCAGTTGTTGCCACAGGTGGTTTTTGGCACAGGGGCGTGTATTATTGCTTAGATTTCCATTTTCTTAGGAAAATATCATACGAATCTTGCTGTTACAAATGTATCGATCTATAGTACTACGTATACTATAAATATGACAGGTACAGGTAGGAATATATATTTTAAAAGGTTGTTATATTTAGTCTGTAGACCTGGAAAACAACAATCTATGCAATATTACACGCCCCTGTGGTTTTTGGGGTGAACCTTGTAATCATCGTCGCAAACCACGGCCTGTTTTACCGCAACGTTCTTAACAAGCCTCCCACTGGAATGTAGTGGTAGAAATAATTATTCTGAGAATGCTTGTAATGTGAGTTATATAATGTTTTTTTGCAGAGTCCACCTCAGATATGACAGGTGTCCTGGTAACATATCTGACGGGTGCCACTCTCGCAACCTTGGGCATTTCGTTATATCGCGCGTGAGAAAACCGAAATGCCATGCATTGCTATGGGTAAACCATAGTCACTTGTGAACTAATATTCCATTCCAGGACGGTGATATTCTAGTCTAGGATGATCATAACACAAAATAATGACTGTTTCGGATAAGAAGCAGTCACCTGTAACGGCATTTTTGAATATCCTAAGGGAGTGTCCAGATTTTACTTCGGGGGGGGAGGATTTTCGGGAGGGGGGGGCATCAATTTTTCCCAGGAAAAATTGGGGGGGGGGGCTAAACAAAAATGTCACAATTTTCTAGGGGGTCACTAAAAAAAACATGACCTGTTTTTTGGCACCTCTCAAAGTATAAGTTGGCCGCAGGGATGTGCAAGACTTGTTTCATCACAATCACTATCAGTGTTATCACCAGTACATTTATTTTCTGAGCTATCAGTATCACAATTGTCTCCATCACAGCCTAGAACATGCATTACAGAAATGTCACTTTCAGCCTCAGAGTCACTACTATCTGTTTCTCGAGCTCTCATTTCCATGATATCATTTGCAGTCATTTTGCTAGATCAAAATTCTGGTGTTCCTACTACGTGATTGGATATTATGTCTATTTTTCTCTTTTTAATATTCTCTGTTTTGGTAATTCATGCTCATCAAGATATTTATCTAACTCTTTCACTTTCAGTTTTTCAAGAGGTCCACTCAAGAACAACTTCATCCGGTCATAGTCATTATATTTCTATGTTTTCTCTTTTTTTTCTGTTGCTTTTCCCGATGTTTGGATCTGATGTTTTTCAGATGTTCAATGTAGTTTTTGACAACACTTATGCTAACAATATATTTCTCTGCAAAACGAGTTATAGCAATTTCATCATTGTTTGAAGCGTACATATTTTTTATCTACAGTTCGGTTTGTGTTTGCGAAATCACCTAATACTGGCAATAGAAGTTAAACTTATATATCAGTCAAAGTATAACAAGAAAAATGTTGATAGTTAAATTATTTTAGTTTTTGACTATTCCTTCCAACAATAAAAATGTTCACATTTATACTTGCACTGTTGACAAGCTGAGCATTGGAACTAAATTTGTATTCTATACATATCTAAAAAGTAGAACAGTTGTGAAGTATTTAAAGTATACTCGCATTGCCCAATGGAAATATGTTGTTCTTGCCATTGTGCATGAAATGGTTATCTTGGGGTTTTTTTCAATATAATGATTTACCCTGTAAAAGTTTATACACAGAAACTTTATTTAAGTTATTTATAAGTATTTATTTATTATTTAGCACAACTGAACACAGGTTCAGAGGTTCAAAGGCTATAGGCAAGGCGCTGAAGCTGTGTTTGTGTGTCTGTGTGTGTGTGTTTGTAATTGTATGCATACAGACAGAAAGACAGACACATACAGACAGACAGACAGACAGACAGGCAGGCAGGCAGGCAGGCAGGCAGGCAGACAGACAGACAGACAGACAGACAGACAGACAGACATACATACATACATACATACATACATACATACATACATACATACATACATACATACATACATACATAGAAATGCATAAGGAACTAATAAACCAGTCCGTATATATAGCTGTTAAATCCGACGTTTCGAATAAATATTCTTTTTCTAAGGAAAAATTGGCGAGACAGAAATGCCAGGTGAAAACCCGAACATTTCTAAATATAATGGAACAAAACCGCGCGTGATATAAATAAACGGTTATACGTGGGATAAGTTCTTAAATTCGCACGCACCTAATAGAACCCAATAGAATACGCCTGAAATTTAAAAAAATAACCAATAATCATGATAATTAGATTGGGAAAGACGAGAATAATCTATTAATTCCAAGGGGTTCCAGCGTTCCAAGACGGAAAATGATTAATTTTCTCTAAGCTTTCTCATCACCAGAAACCTTACAAATTCCTGAAATGGACATATCTGATACACTATGATCGTTTGTAATAAAATGCATAGATACGGGATAGTTACGATTCTTTTGTCTGGTCAAACGGAGATGTTCCACGAAACGATCACCAAGACGACGTACAGTTGAACCTATATATAGAAAACCACATTTTTGACATGTAATGCAATACACTACATTAGTACTAATACAAGTAAATTTACTTGTAACAGGCACACTGTTCTTAGGGCCAAAAACATGGAATAATTTTTTTAGCAGTAGACCACAGAGAGTGATTTAGAGGTAAACGGCCAACTTATTCATTGGAATAATTTGTTTAGCAGTAGACCACAGAGAGTGATTTATAGGTAAACGGCCATCTTATTCATTGGAATAATGATTTTCTTTAGCAGTAGACCGCAGAGAGTGATTTAGAGGTAAACGGCCATCTTATTTATTGCAATAATTTTTTTAGCAGTAGACCACAGAGAGTGATTTAGAGGTAAACGGCCATCTTATTCATTGGAATAATGATTTTCTTTAGCAGTAGTCCGCAGAGAGTGATTTAGAGGTAAACGGCCATCTTATTCATTGCAATAATTTTTTTAGCAGTAGACCGCAGAGAGTGATTTAGAGGTAAACGGCCAACTTATTCATTGGATTAAGGGCTTTCGTTAGCAGTAGACCACAGAGAGTGATTTAGAGGTAAACGGCCAACTTATTCATTGGATTAAGGGCTTTCGTTAGCAGTAGACCACAGAGAGTGATTCAGAGGTAAACGGCCATCTTATTCATTGGAATAATTTTTTTTAGCAGTAGACCACAGAGAGTGATTTAGAGGTAAACGGCCATCTTATTCATTGGATTAATGATTTTCTTTAGCAGTAGACCACAGAGAGTGATTTAGAGGTAAACGGCCAACTTATTCAATGGATTAATGATTTTCTTTAGCAGTAGACCGCAGAGAGTGATTTAGAGGTAAACGGCCATCTTATTCAATGGATTAATGATTTTCTTAGCAGTAGACCACAGAGAGTGATTTAGAGGTAAACGGCCAACTTATTCATTGGATTAAGGGCTTTCGTTAGCAGTAGACCGCAGAGAGTGATTTATAGGTAAACAACCAACTTATTCATTGGATTAATGATTTTCTTTAGCAGTAGACTGTAGAGAGTGATTTAGAGGTAAACAGCCATCTTATTCAATGGATTAAACATACAACTGGCAGCACCTGGGACCCTGTTTTGCATATGACTGACTGTATGTTTGGAGGTGGAGAACTTGTGACGACTCACAGGCAAGTAATCACCAAAATATAAACATTTCCTATATCTGTTTTTTTTCACATGCAAATGCCACATATTTAAATAATCCTGAAAGACACACAATCTAAGCAGCTGTTTGCAGGGGAATTTGTCTCATTTGGAAAGGTTTTTTCATTCTATGAAACAAACAGACTGATTTTCAACTAATTTGTGTATCAAGTTACCATCCTACGACATTCACAAACAATTTGTACATGATACATGACCTGTGTGTTTCTCGGAGCACAGAAAAAATGCTGAAAACAAGACCCAGAAGCTAGTGCTCTGTACAGCAGTTTGAATTTCCCGTATTTGCATAGATTAGCCATAATCCTCTTTATATAGGGCAGTTCTGTATTTGAGGACTTTCGTTAGCAGTAGACCGCAGAGAGTGATTTAGAGGCAAACGGCCATCTCATTCATTGATTAAGGGCTTTCGTTAGCAGTAGACCACAGAGAGTGATTTAGAGGTAAACGGCCAACTTATTTATTGGATTAAGGATTTTCTTCAGCAGTAGACCACAGAGAGTGATTTAGAGGTAAACGGCCAACTTATTCATTGGATTAAGGATTTTCTTCAGCAGTAGACCACAGAGAGTGATTTACAGGTAAACGGCCATCTTATTCATTGGAATAATGATTTTCTTTAGCAGTAGACCACAGAGTGTGATTTAGAGGTAAACGGCCAACTTATTCATTGGATTAAAGATTTTCTTTAGCAGTAGACCGCAGAGAGTGATTTAGAGGTAAACGGCCCACTTATTCATTGGATTAAGGGCTTTCGTTAGCAGTAGACCACAGAGAGTGATTTAGAGGTAAACGGCCATCTTATTCATTGGAATAATTTTTTTAGCAGTAGACCGCAGAGAGTGATTTAGAGGTAAACGGCAAACTTATTCAATGGATTAAAGATTTTCTTTAGCAGTAGACCACAGAGTGTGATTTAGAGGTAAACGGCCATCTTATTCATTGGATTAATGATTTTTGTTAGCAGTAGACCACAGAGAGTGATTTAGAGGTGAACGGCCAACTTATTCAATGGATTAATGACTTTCTTTAGCAGTAGACCACAGAGAGTGATTTAGAGGTAAACGGCCATCTTATTCATTGGATTAATGATTTTTGTTAGCAGTAGACTGTAGAGAGTGATTTAGAGGTAAACGGCCATCTTATTCATTGGATTAATGATTTTTGTTAGCAGTAGACTGTAGAGAGTGATTTAGAGGTAAACGGCCATCTTATTCATTGGATTAATGATTTTTGTTAGCAGTAGACCACAGAGTGTGATTTAGAGGTAAACGGCCATCTTATTCAATGGATTAATGATTTTCTTTAGCAGTAGACTGTAGAGAGTGATTTAGAGGTAAACGGCCATCTTATTCAATGGATTAATGATTTTCTTTAGCAGTAGACTGTAGAGAGTGATTTAGAGGTAAACGGCCAACTTATTCAATGGATTAATGATTTTCTTTAGCAGTAGACCGCAGAGAGTGATTTAGAGGTAAACGGCCAACTTATTCAATGGATTAATGATTTTCTTTAGCAGTAGACCACAGAGAGTGATTTAGAGGTAAATGGCCATCTTATTCTTTGGATTAATGATTTTTGTTAGCAGTAGACCACAGAGAGTGATTTAGAGGTAAACGGCCATCTTATTCAATGGATTAAGGGCTTTTTTAGCAGTAGACCGCAGAGAGTGATTTAGAGGTAAACGGCCAACTTATTCAATGGATTAATGATTTTATTTACCAGTAGACCACAGAGAGTGATTTAGAGGTAAACGGCCATCTTATTCATTGGATTAATGATTTTTGTTAGCAGTAGACCACAGAGAGTGATTTAGAGGTAAACGGCCAACTTATTCAATGGATTAATGATTTTCTTTAGCAGTATACCACAGAGAGTGATTTAGAGGTAAACGGCCATCTTATTCATTGGAATAATGATTTTCTTTAGCAGTAGACCACAGAGAGTGATTTAGAGGTAAACGGCCATCTTATTCATTTGAATAATGATTTTCTTTAGCAGTAGACCACAGAGAGTGATTTAGAGGTAAACGGCCATCTTATTCATTGGAATAAAAATTTTAGCAGTAGACCGCAGAGAGTGATTTAGAGGTAAACGGCCATCTTATTCATTGGAATAATGATTTTCTTTAACAGTAGACCACAGAGAGTGATTTACAGGTAAACGGCCATCTTATTCATTGCAATAATTTTTTAGCAGTAGACCACAGAGAGTGATTTAGAGGTAAACGGCCATCTTATTCATTGGATTAATGATTTTCTTAGCAGTAGACCACAGAGAGTGATTTAGAGGTAAACGGCCAACTTATTCATTGGATTAAGGGCTTTCGTTAGCAGTAGACCACAGAGAATGATTTAGAGGTAAACGGCCAACTTATTCATTGGATTAAGGGCTTTCTTAGCAGTAGACTGTAGAGAGTGATTTAGAGGTAAACAGACATCTTATTCATTGGAATAATTTTTTTTAGCAGTGAGTGATTTAGAGGTAAACGGCCAACTTATTCATTGGATTAATGATTTTCTTTAGCAGTAGACCGCAGAGAGTGATTTAGAGGTAAACGGCCAACTTATTCATTGGAATAATGTTTTTAGCAGTAGACCACAGAGAGTGATTTAGAGGTAAACGGCCATCTTATTTATTGGAATAATTTTTTTAGAAGTAGACCACAGAGAGTGATTTAGAGGTAAACGGCCAACTTATTCATTGGAATAATTTTTTTAGCAGTAGACCACAGAGAGTGATTTAGAGGTAAACGGCCATCTTATTCATTGGAATAATGATTTTCTTTAGCAGTAGACCACAGAGAGTGATTTAGAGGTAAACGGCCATCTTATTTATTGCAATAATTTTTTTTAGCAGTAGACCACAGAGAGTGATTTAGAGGTAAACGGCCATCTTATTCATTGGAATAATGATTTTCTTTAGCAGTAGACCGCAGAGAGTGATTTAGAGGTAAACGGCCATCTTATTCATTGCAATAATTTTTTTAGCAGTAGACCGCAGAGAGTGATTTAGAGGTAAACGGCCAACTTATTCATTGGATTAAGGGCTTTCGTT
Source organism: Glandiceps talaboti (assembly GCF_964340395.1). NCBI lineage: Eukaryota > Metazoa > Hemichordata > Enteropneusta > Spengelidae > Glandiceps > Glandiceps talaboti. Next base: position 24,542,647 of record NC_135558.1, on the reverse strand, counting down.
AGCAGTAGACCACAGAGAGTGATTTAGAGGTAAACGGCCAACTTATTCATTGGATTAAGGGCTTTCGTTAGTAGTAGACCGAAGAGAGTGATTTAGAGGTAAACGGCCATCTTATTCATTGGAATAATTTTTTTAGCAGTAGACCACAGAGAGTGATTTAGAGGTAAACTTCCAACTTATTCATTGGATTAATGATTTTCTTAGCAGTAGACTGTAGAGAGTGATTTAGAGGTAAACGGCCATCTTATTCATTGGAATAATTTTTTTAGTAGTAGACCACAGAGAGTGATTTAGAGGTAAACGGCCATCTTATTCATTGGATTAATGATTTTTTTTAGCAGTAGACCACAGAGAGTGATTTAGAGGTAAACGGCCATCTTATTCATTGGATTAATGATTTTCTTTGCAGTAGACCACAGAGAGTGATTTAGAGGTAAACGGCCATCTTATTCATTGGATTAATGATTTTCTTTGCAGTAGACCACAGAGAGTGATTTAGAGGTAAACGGCCAACTTATTCAATGGATTAATGATTTTCTTTAGCAGTAGACTGTAGAGAGTGATTTAGAGGTAAACAGCCATCTTATTCAATGGATTAAACATACAACTGGCAGCACCTGGGACCCTGTTTTGCATATGACTGACTGTATGTTTGGAGGTGGAGAACTTGTGACGACTCACAGGCAAGTAATCACCAAAATATAAACATTCCCTATATCTGTTTTTTTTTTCACATGCAAATGCCACATATTTAAATAATCCTGAATGACACACAATCTAAGCAGCTGTTTGCAGGGGAATTTGTCTCATTTGGAAAGGTTTTTTCATTCTATGAAACAAACAGACTGATTTTCAACTAATTTGTGTATCAAGTTACCATCCTACGACATTCACAAACAATTTGTACATGATACATGACCTGTGTGTTTCTCGGAGCACAGAAAAAATGCTGAAAACAAGACCCAGAAGCTAGTGCTCTGTACAGCAGTTTGAATTTCCCGCATTTGCATAGATTAGCCATAATCCTCTTTATATATGGCAGTTCTGTATTTGAGGACTTTCGTTAGCAGTAGACCGCAGAGAGTGATTTAGAGGCAAACGGCCATCTCATTCATTGGATTAAGGGCTTTCGTTAGCAGTAGACCACAGAGAGTGATTTAGAGGTAAACGGCCAACTTATTTATTGGATTAAGGATTTTCTTCAGCAGTAGACCACAGAGAGTGATTTAGAGGTAAACGGCCAACTTATTCATTGGATTAAGGATTTTCTTCAGCAGTAGACCACAGAGAGTGATTTAGAGGTAAACGGCCAACTTATTCATTGGATTAAAGATTTTCTTTAGCAGTAGACCGCAGAGAGTGATTTAGAGGTAAACGGCCCACTTATTCATTGGAATAATTTTTTTAGCAGTAGACCGCAGAGAGTGATTTAGAGGTAAACGGCCAACTTATTCAATGGATTAAAGATTTTCTTTAGCAGTAGACCACAGAGTGTGATTTAGAGGTAAACGGCCATCTTATTCATTGGATTAATGATTTTTGTTAGCAGTAGACCACAGAGAGTGATTTAGAGGTAAACGGCCAACTTATTCAATGGATTAAAGATTTTCTTTAGCAGTAGACCACAGAGTGTGCTTTAGAGGTAAACGGCCATCTTATTCATTGGATTAATGATTTTTGTGAGCAGTAGACCACAAAGAGTGATTTAGAGGTAAACGGCCAACTTATTCAATGGATTAATGACTTTCTTTAGCAGTAGACCACAGAGAGTGATTTAGAGGTAAACGGCCATCTTATTCTTTGGATTAATGATTTTTGTTAGCAGTAGACCACAGAGAGAGATTTAGAGGTAAACGGCCATCTTATTCAATGGATTAAGGGCTTTCTTAGCAGTAGACCGCAGAGAGTGATTTAGAGGTAAACGGCCAACTTATTCAATGGATTAATGATTTTCTTTAGCAGTAGACCACAGAGAGTGATTTAGAGGTAAACGGCCATCTTATTCATTGGATTAATGATTTTTGTTAGCAGTAGACCACAGAGAGAGATTTAGAGGTAAACGGCCATCTTATTCAATGGATTAAGGGCTTTCTTAGCAGTAGACCACAGAGAGTGATTTAGAGGTAAACTTCCAACTTATTCATTGGATTAATGATTTTCTTAGCAGTAGACTGTAGAGAGTGATTTAGAGGTAAACGGCCATCTTATTCATTGGAATAATTTTTTTAGTAGTAGACCACAGAGAGTGATTTAGAGGTAAACGGCCATCTTATTCATTGGATTAATGATTTTTTTTAGCAGTAGACCACAGAGAGTGATTTAGAGGTAAACGGCCATCTTATTCATTGGATTAATGATTTTCTTTGCAGTAGACCACAGAGAGAGATTTAAAGGTAAACGGCCAACTTATTCATTGGATTAAGGGCTTTCGTTAGTAGTAGACCACAGAGAGTGATTTAGAGGTAAACGGCCAACTTATTCAATGGATTAATGATTTTCTTTAGCAGTAGACCGCAGAGAGTGATTTAGAGGTAAACGGCCATCTTATTCAATGGATTAATGATTTTCTTTAGCAGTAGACTGTAGAGAGTGATTTAGAGGTAAACGGCCCACTTATTCAATGGATTAATGATTTTCTTTAGCAGTAGACTGTAGAGAGTGATTTAGAGGTAAACGGCCATCTTATTCAATGGATTAATGATTTTCTTTAGCAGTAGACTGTAGAGAGTGATTTAGAGGTAAACAGCCATCTTATTCAATGGATTAATGATTTTCTTTAGCAGTAGACTGTAGAGAGTGATTTAGAGGTAAACAGCCATCTTATTCAATGGATTAATGATTTTCTTTAGCAGTAGACTGTAGAGAGTGATTTAGAGGTAAACGGCCATCTTATTCAATGGATTAATGATTTTCTTTAGCAGTAGACCGCAGAGAGTGATTTAGAGGTAAACAGCCATCTTATTCAATGGATTAATGATTTTCGTTAGCAGTAGACTGTAGAGAGTGATTTAGAGGTAAACAGCCATCTTATTCAATGGATTAAACATACAACTGGCAGCACCTGGGACCCTGTTTTGCATATGACTGACTGTATGTTTGGAGGTGGAGAACTTGTGACGACTCACTGGCAAGTAATCACCAAAATATAAACATTCCCTATATCTGTTTTTTTTTCACATGCAAATGCCACATATTTAAATAATCCTGAAAGACACACAATCTAAGCAGCTGTTTGCAGGGGAATTTGTCTCATTTGGAAAGGTTTTTTCATTCTATGAAACAAACAGACTGATTTTCAACTAATTTGTGTATCAAGTTACCATCCTACGACATTCACAAACAATTTGTACATGATACATGACCTGTGTGTTTCTCGGAGCACAGAAAAAATGCTGAAAACAAGACCCAGAAGCTAGTGCTCTGTACAGCAGTTTGAATTTCCCGTATTTGCATAGATTAGCCATAATCCTCTTTATATAGGGCAGTTCTGTATTTGAGGACTTTCGTTAGCAGTAGACCGCAGAGAGTGATTTAGAGGCAAACGGCCATCTCATTCATTGATTAAGGGCTTTCGTTAGCAGTAGACCACAGAGAGTGATTTAGAGGTAAACGGCCAACTTATTTATTGGATTAAGGATTTTCTTCAGCAGTAGACCACAGAGAGTGATTTAGAGGTAAACGGCCAACTTATTCATTGGATTAAGGATTTTCTTCAGCAGTAGACCACAGAGAGTGATTTAGAGGTAAACGGCCAACTTATTCATTGGATTAAAGATTTTCTTTAGCAGTAGACCGCAGAGAGTGATTTAGAGGTAAACGGCCCACTTATTCATTGGAATAATTTTTTTAGCAGTAGACCGCAGAGAGTGATTTAGAGGTAAATGGCCAACTTATTCAATGGATTAAAGATTTTCTTTAGCAGTAGACCACAGAGTGTGATTTAGAGGTAAACGGCCATCTTATTCATTGGATTAATGATTTTTGTTAGCAGTAGACCACAGAGAGTGATTTAGAGGTAAACGGCCAACTTATTCAATGGATTAAAGATTTTCTTTAGCAGTAGACCACAGAGTGTGCTTTATAGGTAAACGGCCATCTTATTCATTGGATTAATGATTTTTGTGAGCAGTAGACCACAGAGAGTGATTTAGAGGTAAACGGCCAACTTATTCAATGGATTAATGACTTTCTTTAGCAGTAGACCACAGAGAGTGATTTAGAGGTAAACGGCCAACTTATTCAATGGATTAATGATTTTCTTTAGCAGTAGACCACAGAGAGTGATTTAGAGGTAAACGGCCATCTTATTCTTTGGATTAATGATTTTTGTTAGCAGTAGACCACAGAGAGAGATTTAGAGGTAAACGGCCATCTTATTCAATGGATTAAGGGCTTTCTTAGCAGTAGACCGCAGAGAGTGATTTAGAGGTAAACGGCCAACTTATTCAATGGATTAATGATTTTCTTTAGCAGTAGACCACAGAGAGTGATTTAGAGGTAAACGGCCATCTTATTCATTGGATTAATGATTTTTGTTAGCAGTAGACCACAGAGAGAGATTTAGAGGTAAACGGCCATCTTATTCAATGGATTAAGGGCTTTCTTAGCAGTAGACCACAGAGAGTGATTTAGAGGTAAACTTCCAACTTATTCATTGGATTAATGATTTTCTTAGCAGTAGACTGTAGAGAGTGATTTAGAGGTAAACGGCCATCTTATTCATTGGAATAATTTTTTTAGTAGTAGACCACAGAGAGTGATTTAGAGGTAAACGGCCATCTTATTCATTGGATTAATGATTTTTTTTAGCAGTAGACCACAGAGAGTGATTTAGAGGTAAACGGTCATCTTATTCATTGGATTAATGATTTTCTTTGCAGTAGACCACAGAGAGAGATTTAAAGGTAAACGGCCAACTTATTCATTGGATTAAGGGCTTTCGTTAGTAGTAGACCACAGAGAGTGATTTAGAGGTAAACGGCCAACTTATTCAATGGATTAATGATTTTCTTTAGCAGTAGACCGCAGAGAGTGATTTAGAGGTAAACGGCCATCTTATTCAATGGATTAATGATTTTCTTTAGCAGTAGACTGTAGAGAGTGATTTAGAGGTAAACAGCCATCTTATTCAATGGATTAATGATTTTCTTTAGCAGTAGACTGTAGAGAGTGATTTAGAGGTAAACAGCCATCTTATTCAATGGATTAATGATTTTCTTTAGCAGTAGACTGTAGAGAGTGATTTAGAGGTAAACAGCCATCTTATTCAATGGATTAATGATTTTCTTTAGCAGTAGACTGTAGAGAGTGATTTAGAGGTAAACAGCCATCTTATTCAATGGATTAATGATTTTCTTTAGCAGTAGACTGTAGAGAGTGATTTAGAGGTAAACAGCCAACTTATTCAATGGATTAATGATTTTCTTTAGCAGTAGACTGTAGAGAGTGATTTAGAGGTAAACAGCCATCTTATTCAATGGATTAATGATTTTCTTTAGCAGTAGACCACAGAGAGTGATTTAGAGGTAAACGGCCAACTTATTCAATGGATTAATGATTTTCTTTAGCAGTAGACCACAGAGAGTGATTTAGAGGTAAACGGCCATCTTATTCAATGGATTAATGATTTTCTTTAGCAGTAGACCACAGAGAGTGATTTAGAGGTAAACGGCCATCTTATTCAATGGATTAATGATTTTCTTTAGCAGTAGACTGTAGAGAGTGATTTAGAGGTAAACAGCCATCTTATTCAATGGATTAATGATTTTCGTTAGCAGTAGACTGTAGAGAGTGATTTAGAGGTAAACAGCCATCTTATTCAATGGATTAAACATACAACTGGCAGCACCTGGGACCCTGTTTTGCATATGACTGACTGTATGTTTGGAGGTGGAGAACTTGTGACGACTCACTGGCAAGTAATCACCAAAATATAAACATTCCCTATATCTGTTTTTTTTTCACATGCAAATGCCACATATTTAAATAATCCTGAAAGACACACAATCTAAGCAGCTGTTTGCAGGGGAATTTGTCTCATTTGGAAAGGTTTTTTCATTCTATGAAACAAACAGACTGATTTTCAACTAATTTGTGTATCAAGTTACCATCCTACGACATTCACAAACAATTTGTACATGATACATGACCTGTGTGTTTCTCGGAGCACAGAAAAAATGCTGAAAACAAGACCCAGAAGCTAGTGCTCTGTACAGCAGTTTGAATTTCCCGTATTTGCATAGATTAGCCATAATCCTCTTTATATAGGGCAGTTCTGTATTTGAGGACTTTCGTTAGCAGTAGACCGCAGAGAGTGATTTAGAGGCAAACGGCCATCTCATTCATTGATTAAGGGCTTTCGTTAGCAGTAGACCACAGAGAGTGATTTAGAGGTAAACGGCCAACTTATTTATTGGATTAAGGATTTTCTTCAGCAGTAGACCACAGAGAGTGATTTAGAGGTAAACGGCCAACTTATTCATTGGATTAAGGATTTTCTTCAGCAGTAGACCACAGAGAGTGATTTAGAGGTAAACGGCCATCTTATTCATTGGAATAATGATTTTCTTTAGCAGTAGACCACAGAGTGTGATTTAGAGGTAAACGGCCAACTTATTCATTGGATTAAAGATTTTCTTTAGCAGTAGACCGCAGAGAGTGATTTAGAGGTAAACGGCCCACTTATTCATTGGATTAAGGGCTTTCGTTAGCAGTAGACCACAGAGAGTGATTTAGAGGTAAACGGCCATCTTATTCATTGGAATAATTTTTTTAGCAGTAGACCGCAGAGAGTGATTTAGAGGTAAACGGCAAACTTATTCAATGGATTAAAGATTTTCTTTAGCAGTAGACCACAGAGTGTGATTTAGAGGTAAACGGCCATCTTATTCAATGGATTAATGATTTTCTTTAGCAGTAGACCACAGAGAGTGATTTAGAGGTAAATGGCCATCTTATTCTTTGGATTAATGATTTTTGTTAGCAGTAGACTGTAGAGAGTGATTTAGAGGTAAACGGCCAACTTATTCAATGGATTAATGATTTTCTTTAGCAGTAGACCACAGAGAGTGATTTAGAGGTAAATGGCCATCTTATTCTTTGGATTAATGATTTTTGTTAGCAGTAGACCACAGAGAGTGATTTAGAGGTAAACGGCCATCTTATTCAATGGATTAAGGGCTTTTTTAGCAGTAGACCGCAGAGAGTGATTTAGAGGTAAACGGCCAACTTATTCAATGGATTAATGATTTTATTTAGCAGTAGACCACAGAGAGTGATTTAGAGGTAAACGGCCATCTTATTCATTGGATTAATGATTTTTGTTAGCAGTAGACCACAGAGAGTGATTTACAGGTAAACGGCCAACTTATTCAATGGATTAATGATTTTCTTTAGCAGTATACCACAGAGAGTGATTTAGAGGTAAACGGCCATCTTATTCATTGGAATAATGATTTTCTTTAGCAGTAGACCACAGAGAGTGATTTAGAGGTAAACGGCCATCTTATTCATTTGAATAATGATTTTCTTTAGCAGTAGACCACAGAGAGTGATTTAGAGGTAAACGGCCATCTTATTCATTGGAATAAAAATTTTAGCAGTAGACCGCAGAGAGTGATTTAGAGGTAAACGGCCATCTTATTCATTGGAATAATGATTTTCTTTAACAGTAGACCACAGAGAGTGATTTACAGGTAAACGGCCATCTTATTCATTGCAATAATTTTTTAGCAGTAGACCACAGAGAGTGATTTAGAGGTAAACGGCCATCTTATTCATTGGATTAATGATTTTCTTAGCAGTAGACCACAGAGAGTGATTTAGAGGTAAACGGCCAACTTATTCATTGGATTAAGGGCTTTCGTTAGCAGTAGACCACAGAGAATGATTTAGAGGTAAACGGCCAACTTATTCATTGGATTAAGGGCTTTCTTAGCAGTAGACTGTAGAGAGTGATTTAGAGGTAAACAGACATCTTATTCATTGGAATAATTTTTTTTAGCAGTGAGTGATTTAGAGGTAAACGGCCAACTTATTCATTGGATTAATGATTTTCTTTAGCAGTAGACCGCAGAGAGTGATTTAGAGGTAAACGGCCAACTTATTCATTGGAATAATGTTTTTAGCAGTAGACCACAGAGAGTGATTTAGAGGTAAACGGCCATCTTATTTATTGGAATAATTTTTTTAGAAGTAGACCACAGAGAGTGATTTAGAGGTAAACGGCCAACTTATTCATTGGAATAATTTTTTTAGCAGTAGACCACAGAGAGTGATTTAGAGGTAAACGGCCATCTTATTCATTGGAATAATGATTTTCTTTAGCAGTAGACCGCAGAGAGTGATTTAGAGGTAAACGGCCATCTTATTTATTGCAATAATTTTTTTTAGCAGTAGACCACAGAGAGTGATTTAGAGGTAAACGGCCATCTTATTCATTGGAATAATGATTTTCTTTAGCAGTAGACCGCAGAGAGTGATTTAGAGGTAAACGGCCATCTTATTCATTGCAATAATTTTTTTAGCAGTAGACCGCAGAGAGTGATTTAGAGGTAAACGGCCAACTTATTCATTGGATTAAGGGCTTTCGTTAGCAGTAGACCACAGAGAGTGATTTAGAGGTAAACGGCCAACTTATTCATTGGATTAAGGGCTTTCGTTAGTAGTAGACCGAAGAGAGTGATTTAGAGGTAAACGGCCATCTTATTCATTGGAATAATTTTTTTAGCAGTAGACCACAGAGAGTGATTTAGAGGTAAACTTCCAACTTATTCATTGGATTAATGATTTTCTTAGCAGTAGACTGTAGAGAGTGATTTAGAGGTAAACGGCCATCTTATTCATTGGAATAATTTTTTTAGTAGTAGACCACAGAGAGTGATTTAGAGGTAAACGGCCATCTTATTCATTGGATTAATGATTTTTTTTAGCAGTAGACCACAGAGAGTGATTTAGAGGTAAACGGCCATCTTATTCATTGGATTAATGATTTTCTTTGCAGTAGACCACAGAGAGTGATTTAGAGGTAAACGGCCATCTTATTCATTGGATTAATGATTTTCTTTGCAGTAGACCACAGAGAGTGATTTAGAGGTAAACGGCCAACTTATTCAATGGATTAATGATTTTCTTTAGCAGTAGACTGTAGAGAGTGATTTAGAGGTAAACAGCCATCTTATTCAATGGATTAAACATACAACTGGCAGCACCTGGGACCCTGTTTTGCATATGACTGACTGTATGTTTGGAGGTGGAGAACTTGTGACGACTCACAGGCAAGTAATCACCAAAATATAAACATTCCCTATATCTGTTTTTTTTTTCACATGCAAATGCCACATATTTAAATAATCCTGAATGACACACAATCTAAGCAGCTGTTTGCAGGGGAATTTGTCTCATTTGGAAAGGTTTTTTCATTCTATGAAACAAACAGACTGATTTTCAACTAATTTGTGTATCAAGTTACCATCCTACGACATTCACAAACAATTTGTACATGATACATGACCTGTGTGTTTCTCGGAGCACAGAAAAAATGCTGAAAACAAGACCCAGAAGCTAGTGCTCTGTACAGCAGTTTGAATTTCCCGCATTTGCATAGATTAGCCATAATCCTCTTTATATATGGCAGTTCTGTATTTGAGGACTTTCGTTAGCAGTAGACCGCAGAGAGTGATTTAGAGGCAAACGGCCATCTCATTCATTGGATTAAGGGCTTTCGTTAGCAGTAGACCACAGAGAGTGATTTAGAGGTAAACGGCCAACTTATTTATTGGATTAAGGATTTTCTTCAGCAGTAGACCACAGAGAGTGATTTAGAGGTAAACGGCCAACTTATTCATTGGATTAAGGATTTTCTTCAGCAGTAGACCACAGAGAGTGATTTAGAGGTAAACGGCCAACTTATTCATTGGATTAAAGATTTTCTTTAGCAGTAGACCGCAGAGAGTGATTTAGAGGTAAACGGCCCACTTATTCATTGGAATAATTTTTTTAGCAGTAGACCGCAGAGAGTGATTTAGAGGTAAACGGCCAACTTATTCAATGGATTAAAGATTTTCTTTAGCAGTAGACCACAGAGTGTGATTTAGAGGTAAACGGCCATCTTATTCATTGGATTAATGATTTTTGTTAGCAGTAGACCACAGAGAGTGATTTAGAGGTAAACGGCCAACTTACACTGGGCAAAAAAGTTGATCTACTGAGCGTATATGTGTGCCGACGCACTCGTAGATTTAACATGCACAGAGATGTACTTGAATATACACAAACGCAGATCACATGTGTGCAGTAAATCTACGTAGCGTATATTACCATAGACGGAACATCCCAGTACGCTTAGTGTACGTTGTCGGTATATTAACGCCGACAGGAAGTGTGTCAGTGCGTATACTATCGCCGATAGAACGTAGATCTTCGTCAGACTAACGTACACGGAGTATACGTAGTACGTATATCAAGCATTGTACCCCCACGTTATAGGCCTGCTAACGTTCAAGATTTGCATAAAAGGTCAACTCCAAAGGTCAGTATTGTGGTCAAAGGTCACAAGAATTCTAGCACGGCCGGTCCCAGCATGCACGGCACGCCCACGGGGTACCGGCCCTAGCTATAGGGTAGCTTTCTAGGGATGCAGGTTGGGCCTAGTTATTGGCTTATAAACATGCTTATTCAATAAAGATCTTTCTGTATTTTGCTGGTAACATCACCATCTTTTGATCGTATTCACTTCTAATCTTCAAATTAACTGTAATTATGATTCTTCCAGTTCTCCATTACTTTATGATGGTGGATACTGGCAAATGCACATATACATGTATTTTGTATTCTAATACTTTGACAAAACAGATAAACCTTTGTTAGCAAGAAGGAAGCTAACAACAACAACAACAACAACAACAACAAACAAATAAACAACAACAATGTAACATTTAATCTTTACAAATATGGGAAGGGGAAATTTAATTAACACTGCAATCACTTCTGAAATAACAAACAGGAAACTTTATTCATAAAAGAAAGTTGAACAGTAAATTTGACATTTCTTTTACAGGAGTAACATCATATTCCATATATCACGTACTGGTACTATGTTTTTACACTTTTTATGTTCTTTAAATGAACCAAGATGGATTCAATGTGTCTTTGACCCACTAAATTCCATAGAAGAATAACCCAAACTGTACAAGTAATGTCAGTAGATAGAAATTGTTCTTTCCAACATATAGGTGGTACAGTGTGTAGCTACATGTAGCTGAGGACACATTATTGATAAATATCACTGTACAAAATACAATTACATTTTACATGTACACACTCCAGACTATAATTATGTAGATAAAAATGGGAATCTACACAACTGGTATAATGGTGCAACATGCACACAAGAGCCAAATTGTTTACAATAACTAATATTTCACAAATGTTTTAGGAAAGTAAAAAAAAAATCATGTAAAATATCATTTTTGTATCGATTTGATATTGTTATATGTATGTAAATGTACACCAGATCTACTTTGTTAGCAGTATGTACATTGTAACTGAGGACCCGTTTTTGACAAAAAAAATCTTTGTATAAAATACAACATATTGCTCACTAAAAACTAATCAGGTTGCAGTGCAGAGATGATTTAGGTAGTTAACTATGTATACAGACTTGATAACAGAGAATCTCTCTACTTACATTTATTAGTAATCAAATAAATATATCTTGCTATTTTGTATCAACTAAACTATTTCATGATTCTCTCCAACATTAAATTGGTATATTCTGTTGTTGACAAAAAATATACAACTATATACTACCATGACAGCATCCTAGACAAAGCAACATTGACACAACTAAATACATTTTCTATAGCATGTGGTAAAGTAAAGATACCACAAACCTGCAATCATGATAGTCCCTAGAATGTACACCTGAAGATCATAAAAGTCTGCAAAAATAATACTGGACAGTCAGATATACGTTTCTATTATGTAATAATAATGTCAAATGATAAATTATGTCCAGGTTTCAAAATAATCTATATGTATTACATGTATATATAAAATATTCAAACCAAATCTGTGTACACAAGCAAATACAGTTGGTGAAATATGCAGAATGAGGGTTGACAACAGACTATTGGTTGTCAAATTGATAGCAACCAAACATTCATGTTATACACTTCTTTCCAATGTAATGTTGCATTAGTGAGAGTCTGTAACTGTAAAATCCATTGTTGACTTAAAAGTTACTTTACAATTACAACATTGATAGAGTTGGTTACATGTGCACAGAGACATGGTAACACACAGTATTCTGAATAGCTGACAACTCTCTCTGATTTGTACGCTGACATTATCTTTACATTTCAAGAAAAACTCACACATGTACAGAGTTTTGTAAAAACATCAAACCAGAACTATTAGAGATGTTTTACTGTATGTCTGTTTTCAGTGGTACAGAAATCAGTGATGTTAGGTGGAAGAAGAAAGCACTTTTGTGAATTGAATGCCCTTCAGAATATTTACAAAGAAAATATGGGGAAAAGTTGAAGCTGTTACAACTCCACTAAGGATATTGATATTTCTGAATGGGTAGAAAGAAACTTGCATGTTAAATCTCTTTACACAGTTTGACTACCCATGTTGGTGATTTATTAACATTGAAAAGTATGTTATTTACGGCACATGTAAAATTTAGCTGTTAGACCTTTTTTTTGTAATGTTTCTTTTCATTTGTAAACACCCTTGTGCTATAAATTGTGCAATTATTATTGTAATGCTGTGTAACAGAGACTGGCATTTCCAGGGTTAGGTAGATTTGTACCAAATATTAGTTAAGAGCCTGATTGATATAGTAAAGGGTACAAAATACAAGTTGCGAAGAAATTCTATATAGTACCACATGCATAGTTGCAGATAAAAATCTACATAACTACAAACACGGAAGTCTTGTGTGCCAAGTGTCCATTGTGTATTCAATATGGCAACAAGTTTGAGTCATACTCGCCAAGGTAAGAATGTTGATTTTTGCTTCCCAAAATCGAAAATACATATTCATGTAGTGAGGGTTCTGGGAAGAATGAGTTAACAGACAAACATGGAAAATTTCATTGATCAATTCCACCATTTGTGAGAGGAGTTAACAAAAAAAAATTTCTACCGTGGGGATGTCTTGTTCTAAAACACACAAACGATCCCAATACGGATAAATGTACATGTATAACATACCATAACGTAAGAATCAGATAAAAAATTAATAGTGTCAGCTGGCTGGCTTTAAGTGTTGCATGTGGCATAGGATATGCTAATGTGTAGCAATGTGTATTGGGCTCATCAACCCCACGGTAGAACATTTTTTTGGCTAACTCCTCACAAACAGTGGAATCGATCAATGAAATTTTCCATATTGGTCCGTCAACTCACATTCATCCCGAAACGCTCGCTATAGGAATACATATTTTCGATTTTTGGAAGTAGAAATCTACTAATTCTTAGTACCTTAGTGACAATTACTCAAACTTGCCACAATGAACACCAGGAATACAGGACTTCCATGTTCATAGCTGGGTAGATTTTGAACTAACATCCTTGTACATGGTACTCTCTAGAATTTCTTCGCAAATTGTATTTTAGTACCCATTACATCTTAATGTCTTTCACATAATATCCTATCTGTGTACCAATACTAATAGTTGCTACATGCACTCTACTTCAGTAGAGTTTAGTAGAGTTCTTTGAGAAGGTAGGTGTGGCCATTTCTTGTTGGTTCATTTGGTTATACTGATGAGAGCAACCAACTCTTTCTCATTTTCTGGTGTTCAGTGCTATTCGCCATCAGTAATCTTCAACATGCTGTTCTCTAAACCTTGGTGCTCATATAAAACAAACCCTGTTATTCATTGCTCCTGTCCTGGTCATCTACAAATACCATTTCAAGTCAAAAACCTCATTCTTCTTCCCAGACTTCTCATCCCAGATGCTTGCTCAGCACTGACTGAAAAATAAAAAAGAATAACATTGTCAGTAATATTCAAAGTACACATTAGTTAGTGTATACTTTAGTAACTTTGCTTAGTAACATTTATAAAGTTCTGCAAAGTATCCATTGTAGAATACTTTAAGTTTATCAACCTGACTCTTTACTTTTAGATTCTTTATTTACCCCATGCAATCTGAGCTTACAATGTACTTTATTTAGCACTGTAACTCACTTGTCAAACACTGAATGGTAAGGTACATTGTATATCATATGATATGTTAGGTTTTTCACAATAACGTGATCCTGAATCGTAGTGGAGATCTCTTGATTAGTTGCATCAAGACAATTTTATCATCAAATGTAAACATCAATATTGAGTCAGATGATATATTCATCAGAAGAAAAAATAAACATTGGTTTTGCAATAAAATGATAAAAGTGATGCAACATCACTTACAATTTACATTTTACTTCACTAAACATCCTTTGCAAGTAAATTGTTCAGCTCAAATGAGAGAGAAACCTACATTGTAGTTATGTATTTAGAATATATTTTTGATCCTGTTTATACATGATGTGCATGTACAAAACGTATGTATATGAGTAAAACTGTTTGGAAGAGTAAGCAAACCATCACCATATCATCTATTTGAGATTATACTATGCACTCAAAAGGCATTTAGAACAAAAAAATTGCCATTACTGTCCGCAATGTTTCTTTGATATTACTGGCACTGGTAAATAATGTTATTTTTCAATATTTTTCTTCATTCAGTTGGAAAGCACTTGTAAACTCTGGGTTGTCACGACCTGTCACTCGGCCGAAAAATACTCGGCTAGCAACTCGTAGTGACAATGACACCTTCAGTTACTCCTATTTTCCTTGGATGAATGAAGAATAATGTAGGTGTAACATCTAATTGTACATGTTACGTATCCCCAAAACAGTAAAAATCTATTTACACCAAGTCTTCATAGCAGACACAGTCCCCTCCCCCTTGTGAAATGCTTTGCTTCTATGCGACTTTGGATGGAGACATGATTTAACCCTCTTCCTGCCAAGCCTCTCCATCCGTTAAGTGGTTAAGTCAAGGAAATAGTTGATTGGGAAACTGCCAGAGTTAGGCTTTTTCCCCAGGTTAATGTCACTCTGGCAGGGTCACCCACTCAACACGAGAAAAATAGTCACTTGTGGGAGGGAAAATCCTCTGGGGAAGGGGGAATATTTTCATGTATCAAAGATATTCCTCGCCTTGACTGTTTATTGCTGCCAGTAGTTTTGACTAACTTGTCCCCTCCATATCTTTGTCAGTCAGGGTTCAACTCATGACAGTCAGTGGCTGTCGGGCCTGACCGCCACCCACACTTGCCGACCTTGACTCGGAGGTTGTCGACTGTACAGTAACTACTTGACATGCATTTTTCTCTCTCCCCTTGTGTTGATGCATCATTGTCACCTAAGTTTTCTGCCCACATGAGCCTACTGACTTAAAAGACAATGAAGTATAAAAATGTTTTTGAGAAAAGAACAATGTATACGACAATTCATTACAATAATAACAAATACTTGACTATTTACAAAGACGAAGTGTGAATTGACCACAGCTGACACTACATTGCATATCTGCATCAGTGTTCTCCCCAGAAGGTTTTCACGTATCGGGCCCAATATCCTTTAATTTTCACTGATACATGATCAGTTGTCCCGATACGTTATCGGATTGCTTAGGGTTTGGTAAATTACACGTTGACACTGCACTGTTCATCTGTCAGCTGACGTCTTTGTTGTTTTCAATGTATACTCGCAACGTTTGTATTGATCCTTCACACATAAGCGACAAGTAAAACTAAAGAGTTTCTAATCAGTTCAATGGACTATTCAACCCTCTACCACTACCAGACTGATTTCATTGAAGTTTGTCGTCAGTATTGTTTTCGATGGGAATAACCTGCGTAAACCTGCTAATGGTAGTGTGATTCACATTGTGGTACAGGCTTTCGGTAAATCAAAGGCAAAACCAGCCTATTCATAATGTCGGTTTGGCAGTAGAAGCATGTCGGAACTGACAGATTTTCTATAAAACCAAAAAATCAAACGATGTCATGCCATTTTGCTATTGATACATTGTACAGTATAAAACTTCAACAAACACATGAAGTCAGCATTCAGTGTCTCGTTCTATGACTAACACCAAGTATCTCTCAACCCAAGAGCGATTTGCGTAGTTGGTTTACTCACATGCTGTGAAGAAAGTTGAACAGACTAATGTATCTTTCAATAAAGTGATATAGTTCAATTTTACTCTGTAAACACTTTCAGTTTGTAGTTTGACATTGTAGACTGGTACATCATATGACTACGATGAAAGTATGGATTTTCCAATATGGTGGCCATGGCGTTACAAACTACCGCGAGTTTTTGAAGTCCTCAATAGGGAAGTATAGTAAGTCTCGTGTATCACGAAATTTCGGACTAACACGATGTCTGGTAGCTGAAAAATGATATAAAATAACATCAGGCTGCTGATGTACAGGTTCGTTGGGGCCCGAGCAAGTGGAAAATCACTCGTGGATTTTAATTTGCGCGAGTGGTAGGCCTCAAAAGGCATGCCCTGCATATAATTGTATGCCTATTGAAAAGAATAGTGACGGCAAAATTAAATTAAATCAGTCTGGTAGTGGTAGAGGGTTGAATAGTCATTTGAACTAATTAGAAACTCTTTAGTTTTACTTGCTGCTTATTTTTGAAGGATCAATACAAATGTTGCAAATATACATTGAAAACAACAAAGGTGTCAACTGACAGAGTGACAGATGGACGTCAACCAATCTGATTAAAATCCAATGTAGATGTCAGCTAATCGTTCATTGTTATCTTACCTTCGTTATTTTGCCTGGATTGACCTTCGCAGTACATGTTTACATTTTTATTCTGATTGCCTCCTCTACACCTGAACTGGCGCCATGCCCACGCCGTTCTGCTAAGTGAGCCACACAGCCAATCAGGTTGCGTCTCACATTTTGTACTTCAAAGTACTATGGGCATTGTCACGGGCACATGCATTGAATATCAACAAACAACATGGCATTACTTGTGCACATAGGCAACTGACAACGTACAAAGTATTTGAACTGTAAACAAGTGACTGTATTACCCTATATGTACAGTAATTAAAGAATTCTTGTTTACATGTAGATGCATTTCGTCTTATCTACACGTACATGTTAGTTACATTCGAACACGTTTCCCGGGTAGTGTTCATGTTCATCTCAGCGAACGTGTACACGTTCTCTGTAGTACTCTTCTCCTCGAACGTAAAGTAGTCATGAAATATTGTACGATTCATAGAAATATTTGCCACAGTTGTGCTATATGAACTCAGAAATGGGGAAATTTAAGAAATAATTTCTAAAAAAAAAACACGTCCTTATCGTGAAAATTTTGGTTGCTTTGCATTGTGTACACTATAAACTGTCTGTGTGTTCCCTAGACGTTCTGTCTCACAAGCTTCTATAACAATTACAGAGTATGCGTTCATCCTTAACATGTACGTACGCGTCTACATGATAACGCTATGTTCGAATGTATTCAGACGAAATATATAGAGGTACATGTACCATCATATTACATTTAAATATACTAATACAATCACTGAATTTGTTTACAGTTGAAACATTTAGAACATTGTCAGGTGCCTGTGCTTGTGCACATGGAGAACATGATTTTGTAGTGACCGTGTCTGTTTGTAGTTTCAATCGATCCTAATGTAAGGTCACTTTTGATTGGCTACCAGCACGGGCTAGCTAGAACGGTGTGGGCATGGGTGCCAGCTCAGATGTATATGTAGAGGAGGCGATCAGGATAAACATGTAAGCATGTACCACGAAGGTCAATCCAGGCAAAATAACGAAGAAATAGCAATGAATGATTAGCCAACATCTACATCAGATTTTAATCAGTTTGAATGTCAACATGCAATTTACCGAACTCTAAACAATCGAATCTGATTGCGTATTGGGACAACTGATCACGTATTGACGAAAATTAAAGGATATCAGGCCCAATACATGTACATGAAAACCCTCTGGGGAGAACACTGGATCAGATCTGGTGCTGACAATCAGCTGTTCCCCTAACAGATTTGTATGTACAGTATATTCAAATGAGCATTTCAATACGTATTTGTATCTCTCTCTACATGTACTTGAAAGTGTTGCATTTCAAGTAAGTTTTGTGAGTCCATAGATTTATTTTGTGTTGTTTCCAAAATAACTCTTCTTTTGAATGTTCAGTTTTAGTGTGTTGTTGCAAAATTCTTTTAATGTTTTGCCTATATGAAAGATTTTGTATACTTTATCTTGTCTGCATACCATTCACCAGGTTACACCCCCATTGAAAATGGTCTGCTCCAAGCCTAACTTAAACATAATTTGCATAAAATACATGTACTTACTTCAAAAATCGCCGAAAATCCAAAGCGGTAACTCTTGCATTCCAAATCCCAACAGTCCTCATCCCCTAAGTTATAGCTTATTTGGTCAGACAAGCATTGATACAACCATTATGCACGGTCCATATTCACTGCAAGTAGAACATCACAATCACGCTGGTCGATCATGCCGGCCGGCTAGGTAAAGAGTCAGATCTGACCAGCCACACACAGCGATCATGGCAGGTCGCGGGTCGATATTCTGTCCCGTGAGGTTTGAGTGAGGCCCAAATAGTATCCAGTTATGGTTCATAATCGTGGTCATAGAAGTGGCTGGTTGTTTCTCCGTGAAATCTGCTCAAACTTGAGGTAAAACAGGCTCGGCACAACTTGGAAAATGTACCAGTATTTGAAATGACGCGGTACGAATTGCATGATGGGGACTATACCATTATGTGAAGGGGGTGGATAGAATGAAAAGTGACTGATAAGCGAATATAATACGTGACTATGTTATTATACTGAGTCTGCACTAGACCATAACATCTTTAATTGTTCACCTTGTCATGTTTCTGTTTAGGATTTATACATTCTTTTTTGCATGTTGTTCTAAAATAACCATATGGCCAAGTAACCCCCTGGCCAAGGAGTGATGTACCGTAACAACCACATGAACGCTAAGAAACATGATTTTATTATTTACCAATACCTAAACAGAAGTTCCTGAAATAAAGATATCTTTTTTTCCATTTGTTAGGTCGTTACGACTATGTACTTGACAAACGCACACGTCAACCAATTTCTTATGACTTGGATGATAAGCACACGCGTTTACATTTATTGTAGCTTAGACAGACATTACTTCATTTACTTGTGCCTGCAACTCTCGGTTTTAAAACATCCGACATAGCTTTGAAGCAAATTCTAGGCTTTTTGAAATGAGGAAAAGTTATTTCAATAACTGCTAAAGCAAACGATCTATTTCTGGTCTCTTTTGCTGTATCTGGTAACGGCCAATGACAATGTTAACTTTGTTCGTACTCGAAAACCGTGCGTAAAACTGGGCTGCATTTTTTTCTAATTCTCTGTTTCTTTTTCACAAGTCCGCAACCTTTAATAGCGAAGTTAACGTGTTTGGAAACAAAATATCCGATATATCCACCGAGATATACGGCAACCGATGCTTTGTTTCGCTTAATCTATCCAACAAAAAGTTAGTCAGATTACCGACATCGCTATGTTAGATATTGGTAAGCTTGGTGATCTGAATTTAAGAGGGGACAACCTGCGAGAGTCACCTAGGATAGGGAAGTTTGTGAGAGGGGTATCCAAGTAGTCCGTGGATTCCAGACGCAGCAGCGACGACATGCATCGTTGAAAATAATTCCTGCCTCCACACGACCCCTTACCACGACAGGTAACAATTATCCACTTAGACGGGATTTGTTTGTTACTGTGTGTAATGATAACTTCACATCAAGGGAACCTAGACCTGGTTTTATAAGAGACAGAGGTATACATTTCTACTCATTTAAAAAATAAATAAATACATTTTCATAGAAAATCAAAACCTTTCAGCGAAAGGTCTGAGAATTGAAAACTCGCTCCAAATGTTCCATTACATGAAGTTACATTTGGTAACAGATGTATTTACTGTCACGTGAGTTTTTTTCTGGATACACAAGCACAAAGTCAGACACACACACACACATACATACATACATACTTACATACATACATACATACATACATACATACATACATACATACACCCACAGTTATACAGTCCGAATAAAAAATTACAATCCGACGTTTCGAATCAAAATTCTTTATCAATGCTATCAAGGCACGATATACAGCAGGTAACAACCCGACTATACATTGAAAAGAACGACACCACGCGAGTATTTATCAACGGTAGGGTATGACAAAAATATTTAAAAGTATGTGCACCAAAAAGAAGTTCCCTTTAGAGCACGCTTGAAAGATAGAATAAGCGTAGTTAGATATTAGGGAAATAATCTAATAATTCCATGGGGATCCAGGGTTCAAAGACGAAAAAATGATTTCCTCCTCCTTCAACATCAATCGATCCTTGTCACCAGAAACCTTACAAATTCCTGAAGTAGACATTTGATACATTATGATCGTTGGTAATAATATGCATAGATACGGGATAGTTACGATTCGTTTGTCTGGTAAGACGGATCCCGGAGATATTCCACGAAACGGTTACCAAGACGATGTACAGTCGGACCTATATATAAAAAAAACCCACCACATTTCTGGCATGTAATGTAATATACTACGTTAGTACTAATACAAGTAAATCTACTCGTAACAGCCACACTGTTCTCAGCTGCCAAAATCATGATTAGTATTAATAATCGATCTTTCAATCATCTTTATTGCATAACAACATGTCATAGAAAGCACGGTAAAGCATACAAAAATGACATACAGAAATAAAGTGAGTACAATACAGTCATTTTGTCAACTGCTGGAGGACTGTTTACATCAATAAGAAATTTTCCGAGGGGAAGTTTATCATCAGAGGCCAAAATGTGCAAAAACAACATGTGCCACATCGAGTACGACTGCATGGAAATAAACGTAAACCAGCATTAACTTCCAATCCATGTATGGACCACCGTATCTCTTAGATTGGTATCACGACGCCAAGCTGCTTCACGAAATAATGAATTGGTTAACCTATTAGAACGTAAGATATTAAAATGCGTGTATAGTATGTTCTTAACTGTAGTGGGAAAGGGATGGTATGTTAGAGCCAATACGGGACGATTGGTATTACTCTTGTGATCATGTGATTTGATACAAGCTTCCATAGACAAAGATGACATCTTTTGTAAAGTCGCATTGGTAACCGACACTGGATAACCCCGTTGGTGGAAGTACGTGCAAAATTTAGCAGATCTTTCCCTGAAATCCAAATCGCTACTACAAATACGACGTAAACGAAGTAATTGTGAATAGGGAATACAGTCTTTACACTTATTAGGATGTGCTGAACCATACTGCAAATATATTGGTGGAGGGTCTGTGGTAGGTTTAGTATAAGCAGAAATAGATTCACCATCCATCCATCCATACATACATACATACATACATACATACATACATACATACATACATACAAATTATTTTATAAGTTAAAATCCAAAATAAATACCCAATCCCCATCCCACTTGAAGTTGTTTGGTGTTTCAAATAACTATTTGAACTTCAAAGCAACGATCATAATCAGAGGGTTGTTTCGCCGCGAAACCAAGCAATCGTTATACAGTTGTGTAAACTGTTATCAGCTGATCAAACAAATGAATTACAGAGACTTTATTTATCACTCCTTAAAAATCAGGTCAGAAGCAAATAATTTAATGGAACTATAACATATTTTGGTAAGTTTGTAATTGTATGTTTGGCCAAGGGACTCTGACTGCAATAAAGTGACTATATGGAATTGTAATAGTACATATTTATGCTTGTTGTATGACGAACACGGGGTCACTGAATGTACAAAAAAAACCTTTTAATGACCCAAAACGCAATGTCATCAATTGTGTAGGGCACCATCAAAACTTGCGTATGAAAGATATTCGGTTTTTGTAAGTTAGTTTGTATGTGTATTGTGTGTATTGTGTGTGTGTGTTTGTTTGTTTGTTTGTTTGTTTGTTTGTTTGTTTGTTTGTTCGTTTGCTTGTTTACATGTTGTTGTTTTTCCGTCAGTGGTGAGCCGTTTTACTTTCTCTTTACTGAAAACAATCTCGAGCATATGCAGACGTGACATCACTGTTTACCATCTAAGTTCACAGGAATTCTAGAGAGAAACGGTGTCCGATACCACTATGGTCTCCCCATTAATACTAGCCACTGAAGAACATTCATTTGAAATACCAGTTGTAGGCTTACAGCAGATCGGTTCTGCTGTCATATTCGTGCTGGCCCATGTACATTTTCAAGTTCCAGGACAAAATGCAGTGCTCCAGGGCCGGCCTGACGACCCAGTATAAAAGAGCGTTCCATTTATCTAATACGTTTTAATTAATGGTCATTATATCTTATATTTCCTTTAAACTAGACTTGCACTTAAAACTGCAACACTGTATCTGTTTTTCTATGTATAACCTAACAAGTTGTATGTATCCAGGACGGCAGCAGAATATGCATGGCCGCGAGGCAGGCGATAGAACGTTGTACTCCAATGTTCAATTTTCATTTGTTTTAATTCACCTTCACATCCATTAATCAATACGAGACGCTGATGAGAAGTCACAGGCTGACGTTTTCGTCTTTTCGGCGAAGGTGTATTGCTCGGATATCTAAGTTTTTTTCAACGAAACTAACATTATGATGGAAAATTTTATCAGTCGCACAAGTGTACAGGATATCGCGATTTAGTGATGAAAGCCATAATGAGCTGACAGCTGGCCTTTTGATATTTCATTGTTGTACTGTTCTATACAAGGTATATGCAAATCAAAACTTTGTTTTTAACCGGGCATATTTTTAACCATTGACGGTGATTTAACTCTTTGCAAAAGTCCGAAAGTTGTGGAGGAAAATGACACAGACGTCTGAATGATACATATTGTGGAATAAGTCGATTGTTTAGAAACAGGTTCTGGAAAGGAATGATGTCCACACACAACCAAGTACTATAAGAACAGCTACTCGTACTTTATTGACATCTAACAAAACTCCTACAGATCACACAGAAATAAGGGTTTTTATAGGCCTTACTACATTCCATACATATTGGCGCGAATTTGGTATTGACCTTCATATGATTGGTCAATTATGAAGAGAAAGGATTGGTAGTAAAGATTGTTTGAACTTGAGATTATCTAATTTGACATAACTTGATTGGTTATGGAGATTGTAGTCAGGATCCTAAATTTGACTCAAGCTCAGTGTATATTTCATTCCCGATATTTCTCCGGGGCCGCGAAATGAATAGCATCATGCGTAGTATTGTGTGTATCATGGATACCTATAGTCTCTAAGTCCCAGTATTGATGAACGTAAACGTCGTCTTGTTGAATGTCCGTATCAGTATCTAGAATTGTTGTGAATATTGAATCATTCTCACCTTGAATTGGTACTGAACCAGAGAGTATGTAACCGAGTGACGACGACATGGCGATAGGTCCGGGTCCACGAACGATGTGGTTTCCAACGAATTTCCAGAAGTAATCTATTCCTATCAATATAGATATCTCAAACGAATCAATTTCCGATGCGGGATGAGCCAGTGTTAGATCGCGTAGGTGGGGTAAATTAACTAGCGAGCGAGTGATTAAATTCTTCGTAGGTGGTGCGATCTTCGGGGTGATCATTGCGGAAATGTTGCATTTCCCTCCATTAATTGTACGTATCGAAAGTGTTGTAACGTCGAATTTTCGAGTGCGTGAATCGTCATCTCCAAATGTTGCGAGGTTGGTGACTCTTGAAGTCGTAGGTTTCGTTTTCAGTCTTTTAGCGAGGTCTGTGGTAACGAAGGAACGAGTAGCGCCCAAATCGAAGAGTATTGTAGCAGTTGCAGTAATGTCTCCTGAAGCGTTGGTGACTTGGGCGACTGCAGTTTGTAGAAGGAGTTGTCCTTTTTCTATATCAGTGTCAGCAGCTGAAGATAGAGTTACTTGAGTAGTAGTTTGCGCGGGAATCTGCTTTCCTTCCGAATTTGCGGTAGAAGTGTCGGCATCCTTTGTGGGAGTTATTCCTTTACATAACGAGGTGTGGTGTTTTCTCTTGCAAGTGCGACAACAAAACTTAGATTTGCAATCATTTACTCTGTGTTTACCTAGGCAATTGAAACAAAGTTTGTCTCGTTTTACAATGTCAAGGCGTTTCTCTTTGTCGGTCACGATATTACATTCGTTTGGAAGATGCGGTCCCTTGCAGAATGCGCACAATCTTGTCTTTTGCGGTTTGTCGGATGCTCCCTTTGTGTAGAAGGCGGCAGTTACAGGTGTTTCAAAGTCCGATTTACGTTCTTGTCCGATGAGTGTCCGTGAGGACCTGGCTCGAAGGGCGTGTACCTCCTTGCCGATGGCGTCCCGTAACTGAGACATTTTCCATCCCGCGTTGCCATGTTCCCTTGCAATCCTTTCGCGTATATCATCAGGTAGTTTATCCATAAGAATAGGTGCTATGCCTTGTCCGTATATGTCTTCCTCTTTGCCAAGTGTGCTAAGTGCGCGAACATAAGTCTCAATAGTATCATGAAAATCTCTCAGACTGTAGAGTTCGGCATTTGGTGCGGGTAATTCGTAGAAAGCTCTCATATATGCATCAGCTACTTCGTGAGTTTGACCATAGCGTTCTTCTAATATTGTCATTGCATGTCCGTAGTTAGCATTGTTAAGTGATATGCCCTCGATGGCACGTGCAGCTTCACCTCTTAGTTGTGAACGAAGATATTGAAATTTGTGTATGTTATCAAGATTTGGGTTCTCGTGAACGGAAGCAAACTCGTCTTTGAAACTCACCCATTTTAGTAGATCTCCGCTGAAGGTTGGGAGCGTCAGTTTTGGCAGGTTTACGAAATTCTTGGCTTGGTTCAGTGTTGAGGGGCCTGCTCTAGTGATAGTCGGATTCCTTGGCTGATCCGAGCTCTGTAGTTGCGCTGGTGGCTCTGAGTTGCGTTGTGTTGTCGATGGTTCCGTAGAAATTTCTCTTGTCTTGTTGTTGACGAAATCACAGTATATGAATTGCTTCGTATGTACTCGGTCAAGGTAGGTTTCTGATTCGTCGATGATGGCGGCTAATTCCTCTGCTTCGGCTAGTGCATAGATCTCTTTGTCAAGGTTGATGAGCTCCGTGTACTTGGACAGGATTCGCTCACGGTTGGCTCGGAGAGTTTGTAGTACCGTTGCATCGAATGCTCCGGTGTGTTCCATGTCTTCCTCTCCCTTCTCGAGGAGCCTTGTCATATGTCCGCGGTGGGCTGAGCGTGCAGCCTTCAACTTTTCGAGAGACTGTTGAGGGGTTGGTTGTGTATCGGGCATCCTGGTCTCGGCACCAAAAACAATGTGGAATAAGTCGATTGTTTAGAAACAGGTTCTGGAAAGGAATGATGTCCACACACAACCAAGTACTATAAGAACAGCTACTCGTACTTTATTGACATCTAACAAAACTCCTACAGATCACACAGAAATAAGGGTTTTTATAGGCCTTACTACATTCCATACATATTGGCGCGAATTTGGTATTGACCTTCATATGATTGGTCAATTATGAAGAGAAAGGATTGGTAGTAAAGATTGTTTGAACTTGAGATTATCTAATTTGACATAACTTGATTGGTTATGGAGATTGTAGTCAGGATCCTAAATTTGACTCAAGCTCAGTGTATATTTCATTCCCGATACATATCGAACATTGTAAAATGAAACGAAAACGATGTTTGGTGTGAATTATATCGAAAACCAAATTTGCACGTCACAGAACACTAAAATATCAAATGCAAACGGATGTTTTGAGTAAGTTTTGTCATAGGTTGGACGCGATCACACTATTTACATTTTGATCACAGACTATCTGTGATTTGATTTTTAGGTGTTAATAGTCAAGTCGTCCACAACATTGCCGAGTAGTGCCGATTGGTACGCTTCCACGGCCGTATAACACCAAGAAACAGTTTCTTATAATTGTCTGTGATAATACATAGTCTAGCTGCGAGACATTCGGGCATTCCTCTTACTTCCGATACGACAAGCATCTCGTATCGGAAAGCCCGAGGGCCTAGCAGAAATAGACTAACGGTGAAAAGAGAACAACTCCACACTCAGAGACATTCGACAATGGCGGCACGTACGTATACGTAACGAATACGTAAAATATACAGTGTGCAAAACAAGACTGGAAGCTGGAACAAAAGACTTAAGTGTACGCTTAGTCTACGGAACTGTAGATTTCGGCAGACTTAATGTCTAGTATACTGTTCGTATACTTCAGTACACGAAGCGCATATGTGAGATCTGCAGATACAGTAGATTTACGTAGATTCATGTCTATTCAACTTTTTGCCCAGTGTTATTCAATGGATTAATGACTTTCTTTAGCAGTAGACCACAGAGAGTGATTTAGAGGTAAACGGCCAACTTATTCAATGGATTAATGATTTTCTTTAGCAGTAGACCACAGAGAGTGATTTAGAGGTAAACGGCCATCTTATTCTTTGGATTAATGATTTTTGTTAGCAGTAGACCACAGAGAGAGATTTAGAGGTAAACGGCCATCTTATTCAATGGATTAAGGGCTTTCTTAGCAGTAGACCGCAGAGAGTGATTTAGAGGTAAACGGCCAACTTATTCAATGGATTAATGATTTTCTTTAGCAGTAGACCACAGAGAGTGATTTAGAGGTAAACGGCCATCTTATTCATTGGATTAATGATTTTTGTTAGCAGTAGACCACAGAGAGAGATTTAGAGGTAAACGGCCATCTTATTCAATGGATTAAGGGCTTTCTTAGCAGTAGACCACAGAGAGTGATTTAGAGGTAAACTTCCAACTTATTCATTGGATTAATGATTTTCTTAGCAGTAGACTGTAGAGAGTGATTTAGAGGTAAACGGCCATCTTATTCATTGGAATAATTTTTTTAGTAGTAGACCACAGAGAGTGATTTAGAGGTAAACGGCCATCTTATTCATTGGATTAATGATTTTTTTTAGCAGTAGACCACAGAGAGTGATTTAGAGGTAAACGGCCATCTTATTCATTGGATTAATGATTTTCTTTGCAGTAGACCACAGAGAGAGATTTAAAGGTAAACGGCCAACTTATTCATTGGATTAAGGGCTTTCGTTAGTAGTAGACCACAGAGAGTGATTTAGAGGTAAACGGCCAACTTATTCATTGGAATAATGATTTTCTTTAGCAGTAGACCACAGAGAGTGATTTAGAGGTAAACGGCCATCTTATTCAATGGATTAATGATTTTCTTTAGCAGTAGACCGCAGAGAGTGATTTAGAGGTAAACGGCCATCTTATTCAATGGATTAATGATTTTCTTTAGCAGTAGACCGCAGAGAGTGATTTAGAGGTAAACGGCCATCTTATTCAATGGATTAATGATTTTCTTTAGCAGTAGACCACAGAGAGTGATTTAGAGGTAAACAGCCATCTTATTCAATGGATTAATGATTTTCTTTAGCAGTAGACTGTAGAGAGTGATTTAGAGGTAAACGGCCATCTTATTCAATGGATTAATGATTTTCTTTAGCAGTAGACTGTAGAGAGTGATTTAGAGGTAAACGGCCATCTTATTCATTGGATTAATGATTTTCTTTAGCAGTAGACTGTAGAGAGTGATTTAGAGGTAAACAGCCAACTTATTCAATGGATTAATGATTTTCTTTAGCAGTAGACTGTAGAGAGTGATTTAGAGGTAAACGGCCATCTTATTCAATGGATTAATGATTTTCTTTAGCAGTAGACTGTAGAGAGTGATTTAGAGGTAAACGGCCAACTTATTCAATGGATTAATGATTTTCTTTAGCAGTAGACTGTAGAGAGTGATTTAGAGGTAAACGGCCAACTTATTCAATGGATTAATGATTTTCTTTAGCAGTAGACTGTAGAGAGTGATTTAGAGGTAAACGGCCATCTTATTCAATGGATTAATGATTTTCTTTAGCAGTAGACTGTAGAGAGTGATTTAGAGGTAAACGGCCATCTTATTCATTGGAATAATTTTTTTAGTAGTAGACCACAGAGAGTGATTTAGAGGTAAACGGCCATCTTATTCATTGGATTAATGATTTTTTTTAGCAGTAGACCACAGAGAGTGATTTAGAGGTAAACGGCCATCTTATTCATTGGATTAATGATTTTCTTTGCAGTAGACCACAGAGAGAGATTTAAAGGTAAACGGCCAACTTATTCATTGGATTAAGGGCTTTCGTTAGTAGTAGACCACAGAGAGTGATTTAGAGGTAAACGGCCAACTTATTCATTGGAATAATGATTTTCTTTAGCAGTAGACCACAGAGAGTGATTTAGAGGTAAACGGCCAACTTATTCATTGGAATAATGATTTTCTTTAGCAGTAGACCACAGAGAGTGATTTAAAGGTAAACGGCCATCTTATTCAATGGATTAATGATTTTCTTTAGCAGTAGACTGTAGAGAGTGATTTAGAGGTAAACGGCCATCTTATTCAATGGATTAATGATTTTCTTTAGCAGTAGACTGTAGAGAGTGATTTAGAGGTAAACGGCCATCTTATTCAATGGATTAATGATTTTCTTTAGCAGTAGACCGCAGAGAGTGATTTAGAGGTAAACGGCCATCTTATTCAATGGATTAATGATTTTCTTTAGCAGTAGACTGTAGAGAGTGATTTAGAGGTAAACGGCCATCTTATTCAATGGATTAATGATTTTCTTTAGCAGTAGACTGTAGAGAGTGATTTAGAGGTAAACGGCCATCTTATTCATTGGATTAATGATTTTCTTTAGCAGTAGACTGTAGAGAGTGATTTAGAGGTAAACAGCCAACTTATTCAATGGATTAATGATTTTCTTTAGCAGTAGACTGTAGAGAGTGATTTAGAGGTAAACGGCCATCTTATTCAATGGATTAATGATTTTCTTTAGCAGTAGACTGTAGAGAGTGATTTAGAGGTAAACGGCCATCTTATTCAATGGATTAATGATTTTCTTTAGCAGTAGACCGCAGAGAGTGATTTAGAGGTAAACGGCCATCTTATTCAATGGATTAATGATTTTCTTTAGCAGTAGACTGTAGAGAGTGATTTAGAGGTAAACGGCCAACTTATTCAATGGATTAATGATTTTCTTTAGCAGTAGACCGCAGAGAGTGATTTAGAGGTAAACGGCCATCTTATTCAATGGATTAATGATTTTCTTTAGCAGTAGACTGTAGAGAGTGATTTAGAGGTAAACAGCCATCTTATTCAATGGATTAAAGATTTTCGTTAGCAGTAGACTGTAGAGAGTGATTTAGAGGTAAACAGCCATCTTATTCAATGGATTAAACATACAACTGGCAGCACCTGGGACCCTGTTTTGCATATGACTGACTGTATGTTTGGAGGTGGAGAACTTGTGACGACTCACTGGCAAGTAATCACCAAAATATAAACATTCCCTATATCTGTTTTTTTTTCACATGCAAATGCCACATATTTAAATAATCCTGAATGACACACAATCTAAGCAGCTGTTTGCAGGGGAATTTGTCTCATTTGGAAAGGTTTTTTCATTCTATGAAACAAACAGACTGATTTTCAACTAATTTGTGTATCAAGTTACCATCCTACGACATTCACAAACAATTTGTACATGATACATGACCTGTGTGTTTCTCGGAGCACAGAAAAAATGCTGAAAACAAGACCCAGAAGCTAGTGCTCTGTACAGCAGTTTCAATTTCCCGCATTTGCATAGATTAGCCATAATCCTCTTTATATAGGGCAGTTCTGTATTTGAGGACTTTCGTTAGCAGTAGACCGCAGAGAGTGATTTAGAGGCAAACGGCCATCTCATTCATTGGATTAAGGGCTTTCGTTAGCAGTAGACCACAGAGAGTGATTTAGAGGTAAACGGCCAACTTATTTATTGGATTAAGGATTTTCTTCAGCAGTAGACCACAGAGAGTGATTTAGAGGTAAACGGCCAACTTATTCATTGGATTAAAGATTTTCTTTAGCAGTAGACCGCAGAGAGTGATTTAGAGGTAAACGGCCCACTTATTCATTGGAATAATTTTTTTAGCAGTAGACCGCAGAGAGTGATTTAGAGGTAAACGGCCAACTTATTCATTGGATTAAAGATTTTCTTTAGCAGTAGACCGCAGAGAGTGATTTAGAGGTAAACGGCCCACTTATTCATTGGAATAATTTTTTTAGCAGTAGACCGCAGAGAGTGATTTAGAGGTAAACGGCCAACTTATTCAATGGATTAAAGATTTTCTTTAGCAGTAGACCACAGAGTGTGATTTAGAGGTAAACGGCCATCTTATTCATTGGATTAATGATTTTTGTTAGCAGTAGACCACAGAGAGTGATTTAGAGGTAAACGGCCAACTTATTCAATGGATTAAAGATTTTCTTTAGCAGTAGACCACAGAGTGTGCTTTAGAGGTAAACGGCCATCTTATTCATTGGATTAATGATTTTTGTGAGCAGTAGACCACAGAGAGTGATTTAGAGGTAAACGGCCAACTTATTCAATGGATTAATGACTTTCTTTAGCAGTAGACCACAGAGAGTGATTTAGAGGTAAACGGCCATCTTATTCAATGGATTAATGACTTTCTTTAGCAGTAGACCACAGAGAGTGATTTAGAGGTAAACGGCCATCTTATTCAATGGATTAATGACTTTCTTTAGCAGTAGACCACAGAGAGTGATTTAGAGGTAAACGGCCAACTTATTCAATGGATTAATGACTTTCTTTAGCAGTAGACCACAGATAGTGATTTAGAGGTAAACGGCCAACTTATTCATTGGAATAATTTTTTTAGCAGTAGACCACAGAGAGTGATTTAGAGGTAAACGGCCATCTTATTCATTGGAATAATGATTTTCTTTAGCAGTAGACCGCAGAGAGTGATTTAGAGGTAAACGGCCATCTTATTTATTGCAATAATTTTTTTTAGCAGTAGACCACAGAGAGTGATTTAGAGGTAAACGGCCATCTTATTCATTGGAATAATGATTTTCTTTAGCAGTAGACCGCAGAGAGTGATTTAGAGGTAAACGGCCATCTTATTCATTGCAATAATTTTTTTAGCAGTAGACCGCAGAGAGTGATTTAGAGGTAAACGGCCAACTTATTCATTGGATTAAGGGCTTTCGTTAGCAGTAGACCACAGAGAGTGATTTAGAGGTAAACGGCCAACTTATTCATTGGATTAAGGGCTTTCGTTAGTAGTAGACCGAAGAGAGTGATTTAGAGGTAAACGGCCATCTTATTCATTGGAATAATTTTTTTAGCAGTAGACCACAGAGAGTGATTTAGAGGTAAACTTCCAACTTATTCATTGGATTAATGATTTTCTTAGCAGTAGACTGTAGAGAGTGATTTAGAGGTAAACGGCCATCTTATTCATTGGAATAATTTTTTTAGTAGTAGACCACAGAGAGTGATTTAGAGGTAAACGGCCATCTTATTCATTGGATTAATGATTTTTTTTAGCAGTAGACCACAGAGAGTGATTTAGAGGTAAACGGCCATCTTATTCATTGGATTAATGATTTTCTTTGCAGTAGACCACAGAGAGTGATTTAGAGGTAAACGGCCATCTTATTCATTGGATTAATGATTTTCTTTGCAGTAGACCACAGAGAGTGATTTAGAGGTAAACGGCCAACTTATTCAATGGATTAATGATTTTCTTTAGCAGTAGACTGTAGAGAGTGATTTAGAGGTAAACAGCCATCTTATTCAATGGATTAAACATACAACTGGCAGCACCTGGGACCCTGTTTTGCATATGACTGACTGTATGTTTGGAGGTGGAGAACTTGTGACGACTCACAGGCAAGTAATCACCAAAATATAAACATTCCCTATATCTGTTTTTTTTTTTCACATGCAAATGCCACATATTTAAATAATCCTGAATGACACACAATCTAAGCAGCTGTTTGCAGGGGAATTTGTCTCATTTGGAAAGGTTTTTTCATTCTATGAAACAAACAGACTGATTTTCAACTAATTTGTGTATCAAGTTACCATCCTACGACATTCACAAACAATTTGTACATGATACATGACCTGTGTGTTTCTCGGAGCACAGAAAAAATGCTGAAAACAAGACCCAGAAGCTAGTGCTCTGTACAGCAGTTTGAATTTCCCGCATTTGCATAGATTAGCCATAATCCTCTTTATATATGGCAGTTCTGTATTTGAGGACTTTCGTTAGCAGTAGACCGCAGAGAGTGATTTAGAGGCAAACGGCCATCTCATTCATTGGATTAAGGGCTTTCGTTAGCAGTAGACCACAGAGAGTGATTTAGAGGTAAACGGCCAACTTATTTATTGGATTAAGGATTTTCTTCAGCAGTAGACCACAGAGAGTGATTTAGAGGTAAACGGCCAACTTATTCATTGGATTAAGGATTTTCTTCAGCAGTAGACCACAGAGAGTGATTTAGAGGTAAACGGCCAACTTATTCATTGGATTAAAGATTTTCTTTAGCAGTAGACCGCAGAGAGTGATTTAGAGGTAAACGGCCCACTTATTCATTGGAATAATTTTTTTAGCAGTAGACCGCAGAGAGTGATTTAGAGGTAAACGGCCAACTTATTCAATGGATTAAAGATTTTCTTTAGCAGTAGACCACAGAGTGTGATTTAGAGGTAAACGGCCATCTTATTCATTGGATTAATGATTTTTGTTAGCAGTAGACCACAGAGAGTGATTTAGAGGTAAACGGCCAACTTATTCAATGGATTAAAGATTTTCTTTAGCAGTAGACCACAGAGTGTGCTTTAGAGGTAAACGGCCATCTTATTCATTGGATTAATGATTTTTGTGAGCAGTAGACCACAAAGAGTGATTTAGAGGTAAACGGCCAACTTATTCAATGGATTAATGATTTTCTTTAGCAGTAGACCACAGAGAGTGATTTAGAGGTAAACGGCCATCTTATTCTTTGGATTAATGATTTTTGTTAGCAGTAGACCACAGAGAGAGATTTAGAGGTAAACGGCCATCTTATTCAATGGATTAAGGGCTTTCTTAGCAGTAGACCGCAGAGAGTGATTTAGAGGTAAACGGCCAACTTATTCAATGGATTAATGATTTTCTTTAGCAGTAGACCACAGAGAGTGATTTAGAGGTAAACGGCCATCTTATTCATTGGATTAATGATTTTTGTTAGCAGTAGACCACAGAGAGAGATTTAGAGGTAAACGGCCATCTTATTCAATGGATTAAGGGCTTTCTTAGCAGTAGACCACAGAGAGTGATTTAGAGGTAAACTTCCAACTTATTCATTGGATTAATGATTTTCTTAGCAGTAGACTGTAGAGAGTGATTTAGAGGTAAACGGCCATCTTATTCATTGGAATAATTTTTTTAGTAGTAGACCACAGAGAGTGATTTAGAGGTAAACGGCCATCTTATTCATTGGATTAATGATTTTTTTTAGCAGTAGACCACAGAGAGTGATTTAGAGGTAAACGGCCATCTTATTCATTGGATTAATGATTTTCTTTGCAGTAGACCACAGAGAGAGATTTAAAGGTAAACGGCCAACTTATTCATTGGATTAAGGGCTTTCGTTAGTAGTAGACCACAGAGAGTGATTTAGAGGTAAACGGCCAACTTATTCAATGGATTAATGATTTTCTTTAGCAGTAGACCGCAGAGAGTGATTTAGAGGTAAACGGCCATCTTATTCAATGGATTAATGATTTTCTTTAGCAGTAGACCACAGAGAGTGATTTAGAGGTAAACGGCCATCTTATTCAATGGATTAATGATTTTCTTTAGCAGTAGACCGCAGAGAGTGATTTAGAGGTAAACAGCCATCTTATTCAATGGATTAATGATTTTCTTTAGCAGTAGACTGTAGAGAGTGATTTAGAGGTAAACGGCCATCTTATTCAATGGATTAATGATTTTCTTTAGCAGTAGACTGTAGAGAGTGATTTAGAGGTAAACAGCCATCTTATTCAATGGATTAAAGATTTTCGTTAGCAGTAGACTGTAGAGAGTGATTTAGAGGTAAACAGCCATCTTATTCAATGGATTAAACATACAACTGGCAGCACCTGGGACCCTGTTTTGCATATGACTGACTGTATGTTTGGAGGTGGAGAACTTGTGACGACTCACTGGCAAGTAATCACCAAAATATAAACATTCCCTATATCTGTTTTTTTTTCACATGCAAATGCCACATATTTAAATAATCCTGAATGACACACAATCTAAGCAGCTGTTTGCAGGGGAATTTGTCTCATTTGGAAAGGTTTTTTCATTCTATGAAACAAACAGACTGATTTTCAACTAATTTGTGTATCAAGTTACCATCCTACGACATTCACAAACAATTTGTACATGATACATGACCTGTGTGTTTCTCGGAGCACAGAAAAAATGCTGAAAACAAGACCCAGAAGCTAGTGCTCTGTACAGCAGTTTCAATTTCCCGCATTTGCATAGATTAGCCATAATCCTCTTTATATAGGGCAGTTCTGTATTTGAGGACTTTCGTTAGCAGTAGACCGCAGAGAGTGATTTAGAGGCAAACGGCCATCTCATTCATTGGATTAAGGGCTTTCGTTAGCAGTAGACCACAGAGAGTGATTTAGAGGTAAACGGCCAACTTATTTATTGGATTAAGGATTTTCTTCAGCAGTAGACCACAGAGAGTGATTTAGAGGTAAACGGCCAACTTATTCATTGGATTAAAGATTTTCTTTAGCAGTAGACCGCAGAGAGTGATTTAGAGGTAAACGGCCCACTTATTCATTGGAATAATTTTTTTAGCAGTAGACCGCAGAGAGTGATTTAGAGGTAAACGGCCAACTTATTCATTGGATTAAAGATTTTCTTTAGCAGTAGACCGCAGAGAGTGATTTAGAGGTAAACGGCCCACTTATTCATTGGAATAATTTTTTTAGCAGTAGACCGCAGAGAGTGATTTAGAGGTAAACGGCCAACTTATTCAATGGATTAAAGATTTTCTTTAGCAGTAGACCACAGAGTGTGATTTAGAGGTAAACGGCCATCTTATTCATTGGATTAATGATTTTTGTTAGCAGTAGACCACAGAGAGTGATTTAGAGGTAAACGGCCAACTTATTCAATGGATTAAAGATTTTCTTTAGCAGTAGACCACAGAGTGTGCTTTAGAGGTAAACGGCCATCTTATTCATTGGATTAATGATTTTTGTGAGCAGTAGACCACAGAGAGTGATTTAGAGGTAAACGGCCAACTTATTCAATGGATTAATGACTTTCTTTAGCAGTAGACCACAGATAGTGATTTAGAGGTAAACGGCCAACTTATTCAATGGATTAATGATTTTCTTTAGCAGTAGACCACAGAGAGTGATTTAGAGGTAAACGGCCATCTTATTCTTTGGATTAATGATTTTTGTTAGCAGTAGACCACAGAGAGAGATTTAGAGGTAAACGGCCATCTTATTCAATGGATTAAGGGCTTTCTTAGCAGTAGACCGCAGAGAGTGATTTAGAGGTAAACGGCCAACTTATTCAATGGATTAATGATTTTCTTTAGCAGTAGACCACAGAGAGTGATTTAGAGGTAAACGGCCATCTTATTCATTGGATTAATGATTTTTGTTAGCAGTAGACCACAGAGAGAGATTTAGAGGTAAACGGCCATCTTATTCAATGGATTAAGGGCTTTCTTAGCAGTAGACCACAGAGAGTGATTTAAAGGTAAACGGCCATCTTATTCATTGGATTAATGATTTTTGTGAGCAGTAGACCACAGAGAGTGATTTAGAGGTAAACGGCCAACTTATTCAATGGATTAAGGGCTTTCTTAGCAGTAGACCGCAGAGAGTGATTTAGAGGTAAACGGCCAACTTACTCAATGGATTAATGATTTTCTTTACAGTAGACCACAGAGAGTGATTTAGAGGTAAACGGCCATCTTATTCTTTGGATTAATCATTTTTGTTAGCAGTAGACCACAGAGAGAGATTTAGAGGTAAACGGCCAACTTATTCAATGGATTAATGATTTTCTTTAGCAGTAGACCACAGAGAGTGATTTAGAGGTAAACGGCCATCTTATTCTTTGGATTAATGATTTTTGTTAGCAGTAGACCACAGAGAGAGATTTAGAGGTAAACGGCCATCTTATTCAATGGATTAAGGGCTTTCTTAGCAGTAGACCGCAGAGAGTGATTTAGAGGTAAACGGCCAACTTATTCAATGGATTAATGATTTTCTTTAGCAGTAGACCACAGAGAGTGATTTAGAGGTAAACGGCCATCTTATTCATTGGATTAATGATTTTTGTTAGCAGTAGACCACAGAGAGAGATTTAGAGGTAAACGGCCATCTTATTCAATGGATTAAGGGCTTTCTTAGCAGTAGACCACAGAGAGTGATTTAAAGGTAAACGGCCATCTTATTCATTGGATTAATGATTTTTGTGAGCAGTAGACCACAGAGAGTGATTTAGAGGTAAACGGCCAACTTATTCAATGGATTAATGACTTTCTTTAGCAGTAGACCACAGAGAGTGATTTAGAGGTAAACGGCCAACTTATTCAATGGATTAATGATTTTCTTTAGCAGTAGACCACAGAGAGTGATTTAGAAGTAAACGGCCATCTTATTCTTTGGATTAATCATTTTTGTTAGCAGTAGACCACAGAGAGAGATTTAGAGGTAAACGGCCATCTTATTCAATGGATTAAGGGCTTTCTTAGCAGTAGACCGCAGAGAGTGATTTAGAGGTAAACGGCCAACTTACTCAATGGATTAATGATTTTCTTTAGCAGTAGACCACAGAGAGTGATTTAGAGGTAAACGGCCATCTTATTCATTGGATTAATGATTTTTGTTAGCAGTAGACCACAGAGAGAGATTTAGAGGTAAACGGCCATCTTATTCAATGGATTAAGGGCTTTCTTAGCAGTAGACCACAGAGAGTGATTTAAAGGTAAACGGCCAACTTATTCAATGGATTAATGATTTTCTTTAGCAGTAGACC
This sequence comes from Glandiceps talaboti, assembly GCF_964340395.1. NCBI lineage: Eukaryota > Metazoa > Hemichordata > Enteropneusta > Spengelidae > Glandiceps > Glandiceps talaboti. Next base: position 24,505,544 of record NC_135558.1, on the reverse strand, counting down.
ACACAGAGTGATTTAGAGGTAAACGGCCATCTTATTCATTGGAATAATGATTTTCTTTAGTAGTAGACCACAGAGAGTGATTTAGAGGTAAACGGCCATCTTATTCATTGGAATAATGATTTTCTTTAGCAGTAGACCACAGAGAGTGATTTAGAGGTAAACGGCCATCTTATTCATTGGAATAAAATTTTTAGCAGTAGACCGCAGAGAGTGATTTAGAGGTAAACGGCCATCTTATTCATTGGAATAATAATTTTCTTTAGCAGTAGACCACAGAGAGTGATTTACAGGTAAACGGCCATCTTATTCATTGCAATAATTTTTTTAGCAGTAGACCACAGAGAGTGATTTAGAGGTAAACGGCCATCTTATTCATTGGATTAATGATTTTCTTAGCAGTAGACCACAGAGAGTGATTTAGAGGTAAACGGCCAACTTATTCATTGGATTAAGGGCTTTCGTTAGCAGTAGACCACAGAGAGTGATTTAGAGGTAAACGGCCAACTTATTCATTGGATTAAGGGCTTTCTTAGCAGTAGACTGTAGAGAGTGATTTAGAGGTAAACAGACATCTTATTCATTGGAATAATTTTTTTAGCAGTGAGTGATTTAGAGGTAAACGGCCAACTTATTCATTGGATTAATGATTTTCTTAGCAGTAGACTGTACAGAGTGATTTAGAGGTAAACGGCCAACTTATTCATTAGATTAAGGATTTTCTTAGCAGTAGACTGTAGAGAGTGATTTAGAGGTAAACGGCCAACTTATTCATTGGATTAAGGGCTTTCGTTAGCAGTAGACCACAGAGAGTGATTTAGAGGTAAACGGCCAACTTATTCATTGGATTAATGATTTTTTTAGCAGTAGACCGCAGAGAGTGATTTAGAGGTAAACGGCCAACTTATTCATTGGATTAATGATTTTCTTTAGCAGTAGACCGCAGAGAGTGATTTAGAGGTAAACGGCCATCTTATTCATTGGATTAAGGGCTTTCGTTAGCAGTAGACCTCAGAGAGTGATTTAGAGGTAAACAGCCAACTTATTCATTGGATTAATGATTTTCTTTAGCAGTAGACCACAGAGAGTGATTTAGAGGTAAACGGCCATCTTATTCAATGGATTAATATTTTTTTTAGCAGTAGACCACAGAGAGTGATTTAGAGGTAAACGGCCAACTTATTCAATGGATTAATAATTTTTTTAGCAGTAGACCACAGAGAGTGATTTAGAGGTAAACGGCCATCTTATTCATTGGAATAATTTTTTAAGCAGTAGACCACAGAGAGTGATTTAGAGGTAAACGGCCATCTTATTCATTGGAATAATGATTTTCTTTAGCAGTAGACCACAGAGAGTGATTTAGAGGTAAACGGCCATCTTATTCATTGGAATAATTTTTTAAGCAGTAGACCACAGAGAGTGATTTAGAGGTAAACGGCCAACTTATTCATTGGATTAATGATTTTCTTCACAGTAGACTGTAGAGAGTGATTTAGAGGTAAACGGCCATCTTATTCATTGGAATAATTTTTTTAGCAGTAGACCACAGAGAGTGATTTAGAGGTAAACGGCCATCTTATTCATTGGATTAATGATTTTCTTTGCAGTAGACCAGAGAGAGAGATTTAAAGGTAAACGGCCAACTTATTCATTGGATTAAGGGCTTTCGTTAGCAGTAGACCACAGAGAGTGATTTAGAGGTAAACGGCCAACTTCTTCATTGTATTAAGGGCTTTCGTTAGCAGTAGACCGCAGAGAGTGATTTAGAGGTAAACAGCCATCTTATTCATTGGATTAATGATTTTCTTTACCAGTAGACCACAGAGAATGATTTAGAGGTAAACGGCCAACTTATTCAATGGATTAATGATTTTCTTTAGCAGTAGACCGCAGAGAGTGATTTAGAGGTAAACGGCCATCTTATTCAATGGATTAATGATTTTCGTAGCAGTAGACCACAGAGAGTGATTTAGAGGTAAACGGCCAACTTCTTCATTGGATTAAGGGCTTTCGTTAGCAGTAGACCACAGAGAGTGATTTAGAGGTAAACAGCCATCTTATTCATTGGATTAATGATTTTCTTTAGCAGTAGACCGCAGAGTGATTTAGAGGTAAACAGCCAACTTATTCAATGGATTAATGATTTTCTTTAGCAGTAGACCGCAGAGAGTGATTTAGAGGTAAACGGCCATCTTATTCAATGGATTAATGATTTTCTTAGCAGTAGACCACAGAGAGTGATTTAGAGGTAAACGGCCAACTTATTCATTGGATTAAGGGCTTTCGTTAGCAGTAGACCGCAGAGAGTGATTTAGAGGTAAACAACCAACTTATTCATTGGATTAATGATTTTCTTTAGCAGTAGACTGTAGAGAGTGATTTAGAGGTAAACAGCCATCTTATTCAATGGATTAATGATTTTCTTTAGCAGTAGACTGTAGAGAGTGATTTAGAGGTAAACAGCCATCTTATTCAATGGATTAAACATACAACTGGCAGCACCTGGGACCCTGTTTTGCATATGACTGACTGTATGTTTGGAGGTGGAGAACTTGTGACGACTCACTGGCAAGTAATCACCAAAATATAAACATTCCCTATATCTGTTTTTTTTCACATGCAAATGCCACATATTTAAATAATCCTGAATGACACACAATCTAAGCAGCTGTTTGCAGGGGAATTTGTCTCATTTGGAAAGGTTTTTTCATTCTATGAAACAAACAGACTGATTTTCAACTAATTTGTGTATCAAGTTACCATCCTACGACATTCACAAACAATTTGTACATGATACATGACCTGTGTGTTTCTCGGAGCACAGAAAAAATGCTGAAAACAAGACCCAGAAGCTAGTGCTCTGTACAGCAGTTTGAATTTCCCGCATTTGCATAGATTAGCCATAATCCTCTTTATATAGGGCAGTTCTGTATTTGAGGACTTTCGTTAGCAGTAGACCGCAGAGAGTGATTTAGAGGCAAACGGCCATCTCATTCATTGGATTAAGGGCTTTCGTTAGCAGTAGACCACAGAGAGTGATTTAGAGGTAAACGGCCAACTTATTTATTGGATTAAGGATTTTCTTCAGCAGTAGACCACAGAGAGTGATTTAGAGGTAAACGGCCAACTTATTCATTGGATTAAGGATTTTCTTCAGCAGTACACCACAGAGAGTGATTTAGAGGTAAACGGCCATCTTATTCATTGGAATAATGATTTTTGTTAGCAGTAGACCACAGAGAGAGATTTAGAGGTAAACGGCCATCTTATTCAATGGATTAAGGGCTTTCTTAGCAGTAGACCGCAGAGAGTGATTTAGAGGTAAACGGCCAACTTATTCAATGGATTAATGATTTTCTTTAGCAGTAGACCACAGAGAGTGATTTAGAGGTAAACGGCCATCTTATTCATTGGATTAATGATTTTTGTTAGCAGTAGACCACAGAGAGTGATTTAAAGGTAAACGGCCAACTTATTCAATGGATTAATGATTTTCTTTAGCAGTAGACCACACAGAGTGATTTAGAGGTAAACGGCCATCTTATTCATTGGAATAATGATTTTCTTTAGAAGTAGACCACAGAGAGTGATTTAGAGGTAAACGGCCATCTTATTCATTGGAATAATGATTTTCTTTAGCAGTAGACCACAGAGAGTGATTTAGAGGTAAACGGCCATCTTATTCATTGGAATAAAATTTTTAGCAGTAGACCGCAGAGAGTGATTTAGAGGTAAACGGCCATCTTATTCATTGGAATAATTTTTTTAGCAGTAGACCACAGAGAGTGATTTAGAGGTAAACGGCCATCTTATTCATTGGATTAATGATTTTCTTAGCAGTAGACTGTAGAGAGTGATTTAGAGGTAAACGGCCATCTTATTCATTGGAATAATTTTTTTAGCAGTAGACCACAGAGAGTGATTTAGAGGTAAACGGCCATCTTATTCATTGGATTAATGATTTTCTTAGCAGTAGACCACAGAGAGTGATTTAGAGGTAAACGGCCAACTTATTCATTGGATTAAGGGCTTTCGTTAGCAGTAGACCACAGAGTGATTCAGAGGTAAACGGCCAACTTATTCATTGGATTAAGGGCTTTCGTTAGCAGTAGACCGCAGAGAGTGATTTAGAGGCAAACGGCCATCTTATTCATTGGATTAAGGGCTTTTGTTAGCAGTAGACCGCAGAGAGTGATTTAGAGGTAAACAACCAACTTATTCATTGGATTAATGATTTTCTTTAGCAGTAGACCGCAGAAAGTGATTTAGAGGTAAACAGCCATCTTATTCAATGGATTAAACATACAACTGGCAGCACCTGGGACCCTGTTTTGCATATGACTGACTGTATGTTTGGAGGTGGAGAACTTGTGACGACTCACTGGCAAGTAATCACCAAAATATAAACATTCCCTATATCTGTATTTTTTTCAAATGCAAATGCCACATATTTAAATAATCCTGAATGACACACAATCTAAGCAGCTGTTTGCAGGGGAATTTGTCTCATTTGGAAAGGTTTTTTCATTCTATGAAACAAACAGACTGATTTTCAACTAATTTGTGTATCAAGTTACCATCCTACGACATTCACAAACAATTTGTACATGATACATGACCTGTGTGTTTCTCGGAGCACAGAAAAAATGCTGAAAACCAGACCCAGAAGCTAGTGCTCTGTACAGCAGTTTGAATTTCCCGCATTTGCATAGATTAGCCATAATCCTCTTTATATAGGGCAGTTCTGTCTTTGAGGACTTTTGTTAGCAGTAGACCGCAGAGAGTGATTTAGAGGCAAACGGCCATCTCATTCATTGGATTAAGGGCTTTCGTTAGCAGTAGACCACAGAGAGTGATTTAGAGGTAAAGGCCAACTTATTCATTGGATTAAGGATTTTCTTCAGCAGTAGACCACAGAGAGTGATTTAGAGGTAAACGGCCAACTTATTCATTGGATTAATGATTTTCTTTGCAGTAGACCATAGAGAGTGATTTAGAGGTAAACAGCCATCTTATTCAATGGATTAATGATTTTCTTTGCAGTAGACCACAGAAAGTGATTTAGAGGTAAACAGCCATCTTATTCAATGGATTAATGATTTTCTTTGCAGTAGACCACAGAGTGTGATTTAGAGGTAAACGGCCAACTTATTCAATGGATTAATGATTTTCTTTGCAGTATACCACAGAAAGTGATTTAGAGGTAAACAGCCATCTTATTCAATGGATTAATGATTTTCTTTGCAGTAGACCACAGAGTGTGATTTAGAGGTAAACAGCCAACTTATTCAATGGATTAAGGATTTTCTTTGCAGTAGACCATAGAGAGTGATTTAGAGGTAAACAGCCATCTTATTCAATGGATTAATGATTTTCTTTGCAGTAGACCACAGAAAGTGATTTAGAGGTAAACAGCCATCTTATTCAATGGATTAATGATTTTCTTTGCAGTATACCACAGAAAGTGATTTAGAGGTAAACAGCCATCTTATTCAATGGATTAATGATTTTCTTTGCAGTAGACCACAGAGTGTGATTTAGAGGTAAACGGCCAACTTATTCATTGGATTAATGATTTTCTTTGCAGTAGACCACAGAGAGTGATTTAGAGGTAAACGGCCAACTTATTCATTGGATTAATGATTTTCTTTGCAGTAGACCGCAGAGAGTGATTTAGAGGTAAACGGCCAACTTATTCATTGGATTAATGATTTTCTTTGCAGTAGACCACAGAGAGTGATTTAGAGGTAAACGGCCAACTTATTCAATGGATTAATGATTTTCTTTAGCAGTAGACCACAGAGAGTGATTTAGAGGTAAACGGCCAACTTATTCAATGGATTAATGATTTTCTTTAGCAGTAGACCGCAGAGAGTGATTTAGAGGTAAACAGCCATCTTATTCAATGGATTAATGATTTTCTTTGCAGTAGACCACAGAGAGTGATTTAGAGGTAAACGGCCAACTTATCCATTAAATTAATGATTTTCTTAGCAGTAGACCGCAGAGAATTAAGTTTCATTGAAAATACTGATAGCATTGTCAAGAAAGCTACACAGCATATGTTTCTATTGAGGAAATTAAGGAATTTTAATGTCAGTCATGTTGTTGTGGAAAAAGTACATGAGTCTTATTGAAAGTGTACTTTCATTGAACGTAATGTATGGAAACTTGAGTGTTAAAAACAAAAGTAAGCTGGATAGAATCACTAAAATGGCAGGAAAAATCAGAGGTAGACATAAACGCCAACTATGTGAACTTTAAAATATATCTGTTAAAGGGAAATCATGGACTATCACCGATGACCTCTCCCATCCTCGCCATTCTTAGTTCAAACTATTGCCTTCAGGCAGGTGCTATAGAATGCCACTTGCTGGCAAGAATGTTTTCAAGAAATCATAATGCCAAGCGCAATAAGCATTCATCAGGTTCATTGTCCACTGGTCCTATTATTCTGAATCTTAATGTCATTGACATTCTGTTCTTAGTTTCCTTTATTGTATGTATATCAGTGTTTTAGTCTTCAGTTCTCTACATTTTGAGTGTAAATTGTATTTTTGTCTCTTTGTGGTGAAGCTACAGAGAAATTTCTGATGAGGAGAATAAAGTTATATTGAATTTAATGATATTGAAGTGTTCATTTCAAAACAACTTGCAACTCTATGTTCAAACATTTTCAATCAAGTGTGCAATATGCTGAACAGTTGAGCACAATATAACACGGCTTAAGCAGGATTCCAAATTAAGGTGGTACACATTAAAGCCGATATCACTGATGTTGGTATATTGCTAGAATTTTAAAAATAAACAAATTCATACAATTTTGTCTGAAATACAGCTTCATAACAGTTTAAAAGAAAGTTATCAAGTGTACAAAAACTTGTTACTCTAGTCACAATTGAGTACATTGAAAGTAGGACACTCCACAAAATTATCCCAATTTTCAGAGTCTGTATATACATTAGTAGTAAAGTATTCATTTGTTATCTCAACATAGCATGACATGCTATCTATTACAGTGAGTTTTTATACAAATTGGCAACGAAAGAAAAGAATTTGTATCTAGCAGTTGACACTTTACAATAGTGCTAATATCCTTGCATTGTTGTAAAGAATTACACACAAAATAAACCGTGCTAGAAGTACATATAAACCTCTGTTGACCATGATATATGTAGAAATCTTTCAAGCTCATTTGTTACAATTTTCTATTGAGAGTTCGACAATGGCTTTGGCTGAAGTGCAGTGTTCTATATTGAACAATTGTAGGTGCCAATGAGTGCCATCTTTCATGTGGTAAATAATGAAATCAATCAAAGGTTGACTATTAAAGTTCTTAGTATGTTAGAGTTCAATAACAGGCATCTTCATGGATAAACTTGGCTTCACTTTGTTCTGCCCAAACTTTAAGTGAATATCACTCTAACCTATACAAAGAAGACAACTTGTTTGTAGAAAGTGGCTATATTGACAGCACATCACAAAAGAAATAAAAAAATTGCACTGGCCAACATGTTTTGAAAAGTAGAATATGATGAAGCCAGCAATACTGCATATTTCACCATGAAAACAATATCACTAGAATTATTAACAACATTTGTATGGTGTCTACATAAATCATAAATTCTATAGAAAATTGAGGGTTTTTGTTTTACTTTTAGAATATCCTATTTTTTCACAGAAAAACATGAAAAATATACTTCAAAAATTCTTTATTACATTTCTGTGTACACACTGGATAATGTAAATTTGTCACAACACTGAAAATTACAATATTACTATGTCTGATGTCTACACAATTCAACATCTAGGTGGGGACATCTATACAATAATCTACAAAAACAAACATTTATAATTATAACAATATTTATTCATCCAAATAGATTTGGAAATTCATAATAATCTTTATTCGTCCAAATAAATCCAGAAATTTGTTGGATGGTCGCCACAAGAGCAGCACCCTAGTGCCCAAGTGTTGAAGAAGCAGGAGGAAACCGGAGTACCCGGGGAAAACCTGTGTTGTTCGGCAAGGTCAAACTGAGCATCACCCTTCCTACATACAGACCTGGTTACATTTTAAATCAAACCCAGCCGACACCTGGCGTGTTCAAACCCAGGCTGCAGAGGCAAGAGGCATACAAGCTAACTACTCAGCCACCGACAACCCTATATATATATATATATATATATATATATATATATAAATCAAGTGCAAGCAAATGTTTGGTTGAAACAAATGCATCTTAAGAAGTTGTGATTTCAAATGAATCCTGCATGGCATATTAATTATGCCTAAAAATCAATATTTAATAGTTTTATCAGATGATGAATCTGAACAGTTTAACATTATATACGTTAGATAATTATATATATATATTCAAATTTTCATTTATTTTGTCCAATGGTACCAGCTCTACCTCTGGGTTGGGTATTTCCTCCTGCCAATACCATATCCTCTCTTTCCAACTGAAGTATTCTGTAGAGTTGGCTGAGATGGTGGGCCACTAAACTGTGATGGGTTGTACATTATTGGTCCTGGGGCAACTGGGTCAGGTTGTAGCCAACCACTCTCATTGGTAGACTGGAAGAGAATGAACATCCATGATGAACGATAGACAGCAATTACCAAGTTCAACATACCTATACTAATTACGCATCTCAGGAATGCTTTATTGCTCATACACATGACATGTGTATACACAATTCAAACAAATGATTCACAAACACTTTAAAACAACAACAACAACATACTAGCTTAGTACTAGTCTAGCTGCTAGACCGTTAAAAGTCATCTTCACATTTCATGTTATAAATAACATCCTGAGAACACAGTTGACAACTAGTACAAACAAAGAACAATAGCTGATTTTTTCATGCATATTCAGCTTATTGAGGGGCTTGTAAGTATTAACCGCCAATAGATAAACTAAAATGCAATGCATGAATAACAATGTCTACACACTCATCAAACTCACAATTACCATAAAGTCATAAGATGGAGTAAGATGTTTTTGTTAACATATACATACATTACCCAGCCCATGACCATACAGCACCTCAATGGAACCTGAAGATCTAGCAGCTAGACTAGGTTACAACTGCCATATAATAAACACGTGCAGGATATAAATATTATAATATTACAAATGTGTGTGTGTGTGTGTATGTATGTATGTATGTATGTATGTATGTATGTATGTATGTATGGCATATGGTGAACTACAGCTGTCATTAGGTATGTCATTCAGAAGTGAACTACAGCAGAGACATTGTGACATTGGTGATTTTAAAGATTTTAGTTCAACGTCTCTCCTCCAATCATGACAGTTTGACAGAGTACCTACACAGTCGAGAACCATTGGTTCAAGTATGAGTAAACGATATATAGCTCATTTCTTTTCTCCAGCTAGTACGCCAGGGACGAGTGATGGAAATGATGAACAACCCACTCATCGCAACAAGACAACAGTCAACGTTTCAAATGTGGTGACTTGAAAAGTTCAATCATCACAGTCTGGAAAATCTAAAATTGGCACGATAGCTTTCACAATTTGAGTGGCTGAGCATCCATACCAGTGAAGACAGCAAGTAATTAATAGATGGCAGTGTTCACAGATTATGGTGTTAATATTGTAAATTTGCTTTGGAACAGGGAAAATTGGTTGAAAAACAAACAAACTTTAATGGAACACTCCATTCTGTGACACACGTTTGAGTGAATTCAAAGACATATATTTAGCAAAACCAGCCACGGCCAGTCCCTTGGTGAAAGCCCTCGGTATAACTAGTACTTAAAGGGTGATAAATAGCAGAAATGAAAAAAAAAGACAAATATTGCTTATCTGATTGCCAATCAAGAACTGCCATTTTCACTATTTCCGAGTTATTGCTAATGCTCAGAAAAAATGGCATTGGTACTAAATGATAACACTCACAAATGCTCAGAGATGATCGCAACAACTGCTGGAACGAAGCAGGAATGACTAGTGTACAATGATATCAGAAATGAAGCTAAATATATTTCTATTTTGATTGACGGCGACACTGATAGAGCTGTGCAGAAGTGTGAAATAGTCTACATGCGACGAGTAGGCAAACCCACTTGTGGTGAATTTCGTGGGTGAATTTCGTGGGACAGAAGGAAGTTCAACACGCACATGCCGATGGTGGTATTAGTGTGACAAAAACTATATGTGACAACGTTGATGAAAGTTGGAAGTAGAAACTTATAGGATTTGGAGCAGATGGTGTGTCTGTCAATCTCGGTTGAAACAGGAATGTATACACTTTTTACCCAGGGACGAAGTAGGGCAATAACACCGTATCACTTCACTGTATTAAAGTTGTTAAACTGTTTGATGCTTACCATGAAGTATGTAAACTTTCTGATTCATAATAGCAATGTTTGAATTTTGTTTATTATTTGCTGTGGAAATGGGTGTACATATCCTGTGTATGTAGGGGATCATGAAAGCCGAGTGAATTCGAGGATGGCAAGCTTTCTTGTGCTGAGAATAGGAAGCGGGCATTTGAACAACATTTTTGACAACAAACTTTCACTGGGACTTGAAAAAATCACAGATATAGTGCTAAATTTCTTACATAAATCATGAAATTGCAAGACTACCCTTACGGAAGGCATTCATTGGCATTTATCTGATTTTTATCATTTGCCAAAAAAGGTACTGTGACACCATCATGATGGCACAATTTTTAGCCCATCCACTAATGTCACCTCTTTAGCAGCTCATTTAACAACAAAGTATATTACTATTTCTTAGAATACTCATGGAAAACTTCAAGAAGGCATATCATGACATGCAGCACAACATTTTTGTCCCATAGTATTCTACTGATTCAACTTGCTCTGAGCATGGAAGCACGCTGAGTAATTGCATGTAAATAGCACTGTGTACCACTCGAAAGCCAAGGTTCATGTAAGTTACACTAAGTAACAGCAGCAGTAAAGTTGGAAATGATGGAAATAGAGGTAAATAAAGGCATCTAGCTGCTTTCACCACATCAGATTTTAATCACATTGGTGGCAATACTACAAGTCACTCTCATTTCATATATAGACAAAAAAATTTAGGGCAGCTTCATTTCTTGCCTCGCCAAGGTAGTAGATATAGGCCTACACTGCAAAACCATTAAACTTTAGCAGCGATCAACTTTGGCAATTGGAACATTATGCTTGGTTCAAATCATTAATCTTTGAGTCTATACACAGGGTTCGTACACTTAAAGCAAAACAAAATTCCAGGACTTTCCAGGGGTTTTTCGTCAGTTTTCCAGGGGTATTCATATTGATTTTGGCCATTTTCCAGGGGTGTTGACACTAAAGTAATGACTAATTAAAAAAAAATTTGTACTGCTACTCCATTTGAAAAAAAAATTGATGCAGGACTGACAGTAGAAAGAAAAAATTGCTGTCACTGGACTGGAAAAAAAATTGCTCCCGTACCTACTTCCTCCATACCCCCCCCCCCCCCCCCCCCCGAAATCAAATGGTTCTCCCCTAAGTAGCCGTTTCGTCAAGCTGGTACACTGATCGTGTAAGATTGAGTCGCAGCATTCGTCAGTCTAATTCAGACATATACAGAAAAATAAATAATTTTTTTCTTCAAAATTTTGAATGAAAACGTCATTTACGTTACGAAATTTCGAGCTATGAATAACTGAATACATTCATCGCTTGCGTCTCGATGTTTATGTCCTGATGCCACGAGTTGCGGAACATCGCGATTTCTCAACTCAACTTGACCACTGACGAATGTTACTGTACCGAAAACATAAAACAGTAGTTTATTCTTTTAGAACATGTAACACAAATACCCATTTATCGACGACATAAAAGTCAAAACCGTACTTCCACAACCCGGAAATTCAACTGCACTTCCCTAGGCCGTAGTATTGCCATGCCTGAGTTTCTAGTAGTAGTATGTCGGACTCGTGCGCCGAACTTGTAACAATTTCTAGTCGTGGTTGATGATGCTTTGATACTCGCTACAATGTTACGATAATCTTGTTAACAGACCCACTGTTACCCCTGGCCGGGACTGTTACAATATCATGTCCCTGAAATGGCGACTGGGAGATGGAGTAGCAATATGCAAGATCGAAACAAACACTGCGCGCTGCGGTGCCCATTCAACTACGCATAGGCACGGTCTGTGGGGAAAAGTGTTTCGTGGAACGATCGTTTGACTGTCTGGGTCTAATCGGCGTGAATTTTGATTCACCACCATGGCGAAAGACTTTGAAAATATTTTCGACATTTTACATTTACGAGATTCAGAATCATATGAATGGGTACGGGTGGCTCGAGCACAGACATGACGATCGTCAATATTAATTGATCGATTGGGTCATGATCATTTTCCAGGGTTTTCCAGGAGTAGGGCACATTTTCCAGGGTTTTCCAGGGTTTTCCAGGGAGGGTTTGAAATTCCAGGGTTTTCCAGGGTTTTCCAGGACCGTACGAACCCTGTATACAATATCAATAGAGGAATTTTGATATCGACTTGTAACAGTAGTTGAGCTCCTAGTTTTATCGAGGTCCAAATCGGCAACAGAATTCGATGATCAAATTTAACCTGATATACTCTCCAAAATCACTAGCATTTTCACTGTTGTTCTGTAGGACATGATACCTACATAAAAAGCCAAATCAATCCATCAAACATCGTAAAAATCATCATTGAAAGAAGATTCATCACTCAGATAAATTCTGACGACTATCAAAGTCAGAATTACTACTCTACAGTTGATGGACACTATGGCTACAGTTGATGGACACTATGCCTACAGTCGATGGACGCTATGCCTACAGTTGATGAACACTATATGCCTACAGCTGATGGACACCATGGCTACAGTTGATGGACACCATGTCCAAAGTTGATGGACACCATGTCCAAAGTTGATGGACACTATTGCTATAGTTGATGGATACTATGCCTATAGCTGATGGACATTACGCCTATAGCTGATGGACACTATGCCTATAGCTGATGGACACTATGCCTATAGCTGATGGACACTATGCCTATAGCTGATGGATACTATGGCTATAGTTGATGGACACTATGCCTATAGCTGATGGACATTACGCCTATAGCTGATGGACATTACGCCTATAGCTGATGGATACTATGCCTATAGCTGATGGACACTATGCCTATAGCTGATGGATACTATGCCTACAGTTGATGGACACTATGGCTATAGTTGATGGACACTATGCCTATAGCTGATGGACACTATTGCTATAGTTGATGGATACTATGCCTACAGTTGATGGACACTATGCCTACACTTGATGGACACTATATATGTACAGCTGATGAACACTATGCCTATAGTTGATGGACACCATGCCTACAGTTGATGGACAATATGCCTACAGTTGATGAACACTATGCCTACCCTTGATGGACAATATGCCTACAGTTGATGGACACTATGCCTACAGTTGATGGATACTATGCCTACAGTTGATAGACACTATGCCTACAGTTGATGGACACTTTGCCTACAGTTGATGAACATCATGCCTAAAGTTTATGGACACTATGCCTACAGCTGATGGACGCTGTGCCTACAGTTGATGGACACCATGCCTACAGTTGATGAACACTATATGCCTACAGTTCATGGACACTATGCCTACAGTTGATGAACACTATATGCCTACAGTTGATGAACACTATATGCCTACAGTTGATGGACACTATGCCTACACTTGATGGACACTATGGCTACAGTTGATGGACACTGTGGCTACAGTTGATGGACACTATGCCTACAGTTGATGGCCACTATGCCTATAGTTGATGGACACTATGCCTACAGCTGATGGACACTATGCCTACAGTTGATGGACACTATGCCTACAGTTGATTAACACTATGCCTATAGTTGATGGACACTATGCCTACAGTTGATGGACACTATGCCTACAGTTGTTGGACACTATGTCTACAGTTGATAGACACTATGCCAACAATTGATGGACACTATGCCTATAGTTGATGGACACTATGCCTATAGTTGATGGACACTATGCCTACAGTTGTTGGACACTATGTCTACAGCTGATGGACATTATGCCTATAGCTGATGGACATTATGCCTACAGTTGATGGACACTATGCCTATAGCTGATGGACATTATGCCTACAGTTGATGGACACTATGCCTACCCTTGATGGACAATATGCCTACAGTTGTTGGACACTATGTCTACAGTTGATAGATACTATGCCTACAGTTGATGGACACTATGCCTACAGTTGATGGACATCATGCCTAGAGTTGATGGACACCATGTCTGCAGTTGATGGATAATACGACTACAGTTAATGGGCACTATGCCTATAGCTGATGGATACTGTGCCTACACTTGATGGACACTATGTCTACAGCTGATGGACACTATGTCTACAGCTGATCGACACTATGGCTACAGTCGATGGACACTATGCCTACAGTTGATGAACACTATATGCCTACAGCTGATGGACTCTATGGCTACAGTTGATAGACACTATGCGAATAGCTGATGGACACCATGGCTAAAGTTGATGGACACTATGGCTACAGTTGATAGACACTATGGCTACAGTTGATAGACACTATGGCTAAAGTTGATGGACACTATGCCTATAGTTGATGGACACTATGCCTATAGCTGATGGACATTACGCCTATAGCTGATGGACATTATGCGTACCCTTGATGGACAATATGGCTACAGCTGATGGACACTATGGCTACAGCTGATGGACACTATGCCTACAGTTGATGGACACTGTGGCTACAGCTGATGGACACTATGCCTATATAGTTGATGGACACTATGGCTATAGTTGATGGACACTATGCCTATAGCTGGTGGACATTATACGTACCCTTGATGGACACTATGGCTACAGTTGAGGACACCATGGCTACAGCTGATGGACACTATGCCTACAATTGATGGACACTATGCCTATATAGTTGATGGACACTATGCCTATAGCTGATGGACATTATGCGCACCCTTGATGGACACTATGGCTGCAGTTGATGGACACTATGGCTACAGTTGATGGACACTATGGCTACAGCTGATGGACACTATGCCTACAGTTGATGAACACTATGCCTATATAGTTGATGGACACTATGCCTATAGCTGATGGACACTATGCCTACAGTTGATGGACACCATGCCTACAATTGATGGATACTGTGCCTACAGTTGATGGACACTATGCCTACCCTTGATGAACACTATGCCTATAGCTGATGGACATTATGCCTACCCTTGATGGATACTATGGCTACAGTTGATGGACACTATGTCTATAGCTGATGGACACTATGGCTATAGCTGATGGACACTATGCCTACAGCTGATGGACACTATGCCTATAGCTGATGGACACTATGCCTACCCTTGATGGACACTATGGCTACAGTTGATGGACACTGTGGCTACAGTTGATGAACACTATGCCTATTGCTGATGGACATTATGCCTACCCTTGATGGACACTATGCCTACCCTTGATGGACACTATGCCTACAATTGATGGACACTATGCCTACAATTGATGGACATTATGTCTATAGCTGATGGACACTATGCCTACCCTTGATGGACACTATGCCTATAGTTGATGGACACTATGCCTACAGTTGATGGACACTATGCCTATAGCTGATGGACATTATGCCTATAGCTGATGGACACTATGCCTACCCTTGATGGACAATATGGCTACAGTTGATGGACACTATGCCTACAGTTGATGGACACTATGCCTACCCTTGATGGATACTATGGCTACAGTTGATGGATACTATGCCTACCCTTGATGGACACTATGGCTATAGTTGATGGACACTATGCCTACAGTTGATGGACACTATGCCTACAATTGATGGATACTGTGCCTACAGTTGATGGACACTATGCCTACCCTTGATGAACACTATGCCTATAGCTGATGGACATTATGCCTACCCTTGATGGATACTATGGCTACAGTTGATGGACACTATGTCTATAGCTGATGGACACTATGGCTATAGTTGATGGACACTATGCCTACAGTTGATGGACACTATGGCTATAGTTGATGGACACTGTGCCTACAGTTGATGGACACTATGCCTATAGCTGATGGACACTATGCCTACCCTTGATGGACACTATGGCTACAGTTGATGGACACTGTGGCTACAGTTGATGAACACTATGCCTATTGCTGATGGACATTATGCCTACCCTTGATGGACACTATGCCTACCCTTGATGGACACTATGCCTACAATTGATGGATACTATGCCTACAGTTGATGGACACTATGCCTACAATTGATGGACATTATGTCTATAGCTGATGGACACTATGCCTACCCTTGATGGACACTATGGCTGCAGTTGATGGACACTATGCCTATAGCTGATGGACACTATGCCTACCCTTGATGGACACTGTGGCTACAGTTGATGGACACTATGCCTATAGCTGATGGACATTATGCCTATAGCTGATGGACACTATGCCTACCCTTGATGGACAATATGGCTACAGTTGATGGACACTATGCCTACAGTTGATGGATACTATGCCTACCCTTGATGGACACTATGGCTACAGTTGATGGACACTATGCCTATAGCTGATGGACACTATGGCTACAGCTGATGAACACTATGCCTATAGCTGATGGACATTATGCGTACCCTTGATGGACACTATGGCTACAGTTGAGGACACTATGCCTATAGCTGATGGACATTATGCCTATAGCTGATGGACATTATGCCTACCCTTGATGGATACTATGGCTACAGTTGATGGATACTATGGCTACAGTTGATGGACACTATGCCTACACTTGATGGACATTATGCCTACCCTTGATGGACACTATGCCTACCCTTGATGGACACTATGCCTATAGATGATGGACACTATGGCTATAGTTGAAAGACACTATGTCTACAGCTGATGGGCACTATGTCTAAAGTTGATGGACACTATGCCTACAGTTGATGGATACCATGTCTCCAGTTGATGGACAATATGCCTATAGATGATGGACACCATGGCTACAGTTGATGGACACAATGCCTACAATTGATGGGTACTATGCCTACAGTTGATGGACACTTTGCCTATAGATGATAGACACTATGTCTACAGTTGATGGATACTATAGACACTATGTCTACAGTTGATGGATACTATGCCTACAGTTGATGGACACTATGCCTACAGTCGATGGACACTATGCCTACAGTTGATGGATACTATATCTACAGTTGATGGACACTATGCCTACAATTGATGGACATTATGTCTATAGCTAATGGACACTATGGCTACAGTTGATGGACACTATGCCTATGGGTGATGGACACTATGTCTACAGTTTGTGGATACTACTGTATGTTTTTTGCTCTGTAGTATTGCTGACTAGTTTCTATTGACAACTATAAAGGATGACATCATATAATCCCTAAAGGAGAGCCAAATGTGCCATCTTACTGGGAGTACTATATTAATAGTATTAATAGAGACATGGTAAAGTTAGTAAGAAAGTTTATGTAAAATTATGTATATTCACAATTTATTTACTGGCACTTGATGTATGATCACAGTATCATAGTGTCATGGCATTTCTTTTTATTATTCAAAGCCCAATTCACCTTTATTACTAGGGAACCAACTAATATTGACTTGACATATACATGCCACACAAATCATTAATTAAATAATTATAAGGTATAATCTTTGTACCCTGTTAATTACTTCACATACATAGGACATAGACAAAATAGATGCACAATAAAATAGTAAGTACGTACAGCAGAGAAGTCCAATGAAGTAGAAAATGCTGCAGGTTGGATGTTCTATACAAAGAGAATGCAGAGCCCCCGGGTTAGTATCGAAGGGGAAACACAGTGATAGCAACATTTAAGTAACACCGAATATATGACATTTATGTGTGGACTTTACCCTGAGTGATTATATAACATTACATATTAAACATACTTCATAGCTCTACACTGATGATCACAGACTGATTTGATGGAAAATCACTTTTTTGGATGTAACTTTAAAATCATTGATCTGATCATTTTCATTTTAACACACACACACACACACACACACACAGACAGACACAGACACAGTCACACACACCTTTACCATGCTTAAAGAACTACTCAACAAGTTCAGTGCTAAAAAGTGATAAGAACACCAAAGGTAATGCTTGAGTACATTTCTGTTCTTTTATACATATTACATTATAAGAAATTTGCAAAAGTAAATACTGCAAAGTGTCTGTGATATACAGTAACTGGCTTGATTTTGATAACTAAGGTCAAGGTCTTAAAAGAACACTTGCACATGATAATATGGGGAGACATTTGACTAGGAGTCTATGTATTATTATAGTTTTTGAGTTATGCATTAAATATTGATTTTAGACTACATAGTATGGCTGCCATTTGGTCACATTTGCATATGTCATGAAATGTGATATGTCACATTTGTGGCAGGTTTGGTTGAAATCAGATATTGCATGGTATAACATGGATGTCCCCTTTTCAGGGGACTAAACATTGCCGTGGTTATTATGTAAATTTCATTTGCCTTGAAGATGAAGGTCTTGGTCAAGGTGAGTGTTCACAGTGAAAGTTTCTTTCTAACAATGTTCAACTTAAAGTGTACACACTTGAATGCAAAAGCTAACAACAAAGTTAAATAAATGTTTCACAACACAGGAATGCATACATTGCTACCATGTCCTCACTCTTAAACTTTGTCATATCAAGCCATATAAACTCTGTAATAACCTTATTTAGCTATAACTGGTTAAAAAAATAGTGCAATGACATTGTAGCACAACTGTACAGTTTTTAAAAACGTCTATCATGCTGATCCATGCTAGGTATTGGTGTTCATCAGGTGAATGATTATCCATTTGCCTTTCCGGCCCTGTTGTTATCTTCAGGATTATTTGGCTGTTGCTATGGGCATGGTCATGTTGCTAGACATGTTTGTATACCATTTTTCAATTTTAGTTCACTTGTCTATGAATCCCTGATCTTTGTGATATACCATCATCATATGGCTGTTGCTAGGCACATTTACAAACATTTTTGAATGTTTACTCACTTGTCTATTAATCCTCCTTGTTATCTTTGCAATATATGCAATCATTTGGCTGATGTTATGGGTGTTGTCTTGTTGCTAGGCTTATTTGCATACATTTTTGAATGTTTTGTTCACTTATCTAAAAATCTGTTCTTTGTGAAATACACCATCGTTTGGCTGTTGCTATGGCTATGGCCGTGGTCATGGTTGCTTGGGATATTTGCATACATTTTTTGAATGTTTACTCACTTGCCTGTCAGATGATGTTACTTTAGCAAAATATACTGGCATTTGGTTATTGCTAAGGGCATGGTCATGGCTGCTAGGGTCAATTCTGTCAAAATGTTTTCAACAAAATCTGCAGAATACACTTCAATTTCAATCTCATTGACCAAGTACTTTTTGAGATTTAAAGTGTATGTAAATAGGTTTCCAAAGTTTCAGAATTTTTGCCTGCAAACGACGTAGTTTTCATAGGTGATTAAAGATTTGTATGTCATTTTTGACAAAAGCACGATATTAATAGTGAAAAATTGATTTTTTTTAAAAATCTGCGATGAGCATTTTGCTTCGGGAGTCTTCGGAAAATTACGTCACTGCCAGAACATGATCATTTTTTTTAACCATGCCTGAGTGTTGCCTGGTAGGGGGGCGTCAACGCTTGACTACACTGATTTTGTCAAAAAAGATTTGGAAGTTCTAATCAGCTTGCTTCTTTTCAACATACAGAGGATGAGTTTCCAACGCTTTCAATGATGTCTCAGTACTGCACAACTCTCAAACTCACGAAAAACGATCATGAATGATAAGATGCTGCGTCCTGGTGTACTACATATTACGACACTGGCAACGATGACATTTCTTTTGTTGGCTGTGATTACGAGTCCTAATGTTGAATTGAATTGAAAGTTAATTCACCAGATAAGAAACATAAATTACACTTTCAAAGAACATACTAGTATAATGTTACGAGCCTGTACCACATAATGGGGATTTTTACTTGCGATAGCAATGTCTTCGTACCGGCCCATATCGCCGCGCCGATGAATAACAAGAACAAAACACGTTCATACCATGATGCTCATACGCGTACGTACTACGGTACTATAGTACAGTGCACTTCCCTTTAGACATATTCATGACCTTATTGTATGACTTTGGTTTCCTTGTCAGTGAATGAAGACCAGTCATTTATAAATGCAAAATTTAATGCATTGTTTGCAAGGGTGAGAGCAGTTGGATGTGACTGAGAGTGAGAACAGAGCCAGAGGTTCGTCGGGCTGTATACTACTATATTCCTAGTGTGTTCTCAGGAGCGTGTCTAGTCACACGTCGTGCGGAACTGTACTGGGTGCTCTAGCGGTAGACCTCACCCTGCTACCCTGGAACGCAGTGTATGCTCAGTGCTCACCGTCAATAAATTATTTGGCCGTTCCTGAACTGTTCTGATTTTTTCTGGTAATGATGATTTCACAAAATCCTTTAAAGATTGACAACCGATCAGACCTTCAATTATATAGATGTTTCCATGAAATATATGAATGGCGGTTCAAACACACTTAGCGTACGTACACACACTGTGTAGTCAGTAAGTCAATATAACCCCACTAAATAGTACTACTGTTACAGTGTTATGATTTCAATGGGACAACTACTTTCGAAATTTCGACTCAATTTTTTCCTTCATCTGCTGATTTAAAATACCTACTTTTTATTATCATCACTTACCGGTCAGTATTATTTAGTCTGTCGACAATAACATCGTCAACGACCATCTGCAGGTGGGGATTGTTGTTTGGCTGTAGTCATGGTTGTGGTAGTGGTAGTGGTTCATACATATATAGTACAATACAAGCATCCCCCACTACCACATCTTCTTCGTCATCACTAGTACTGCATGTATTGTTGTCATTGTCAATTTCGACTTCTAAATAGTAGAATGTGATTCCACTAGAATCGCTATTGATTGTTATGTAATCGGACATATTTGAAGTTTGTTGCGGTTGTGATGTCATGAAATATATATTAAACAATTTCGGCAATTTCCGGAATTTTTCCAAACAAATCAATTTTTTGTAATCAATATCGTACTTTTGTCAAAAATGTCACACAAATCTTTAATCACCTATGAAAACTACGTCATTTGCAGGCAAAAAGTCAGAAACTTTGGAAACCTTTTTACATACACTTTAAGTTTTTGACCACAATTCACATTTTTACACCTAATTGGCATTATGTTGAGATTATATGCTTAATATTTCTTGATCTACACATCCTAACAGTTACTGCATCTCCATTAAATTTCAGCCCAATCTGCTAAGTACCTTTCGACTTAAAAATTTTTGAGCAAAGAGGGACATTTTTAGCCCTAATTTGCATATTACTGATGGAATCACCATGTCATGAACAAATCGTAATCTATGCACCCCTAAGAATGTTTCCACCACATTTCAGACCAATCTGTCCAGTAGCTTTTGACTTTAAATTTTTTGACCAAAAATGACATTGTTTGGCCCAAATCACACATTAGACTTTAGTTGATAGGTAGAGGGATTTACAAGTTTCTACATAAAACATATCTCTTAAATATCCTTTAGCGATGAATATTGACATTAATTTTGAATCCAAGCACATGGTATCGTTTAATATTACACACAGGGCATGGTATAGTTTCATATTACGCACAGGGCATGGTATAGTTTAATATTACACACAGGGCATGGTATAGTTTAATATTACACACAGGGCATGGTATAGTTTCATATTACACACAGGGCATGGTATAGTTTCATATTACACACAGGGCATGGTATAGTTTCATATTACGCACAGGGCATGCAACATAGACACAATCTCTGCTTACTACATGAACCTGCAAACAATGGAAATAATATGACAACAAACAGTAAACACACAAGTGACAAAACAATAAAAGCATATACCTGTTCAGAGTTGTTGGTATTGAAATGTTGACTGACTTCATATGAGAGAGAACTAAGTGAGCTGGATCTTGATAGCTATGGAGACAAAAACCACACCACACCCACCATACCAACAGTGACACCAAACAAAACATACAGAAAAGACAAAACAAAATAAGTTATGGATTTGATGAGTAAATCAACACAAAGCATGGCATGTGAGGGTGAAATAGTTACATGTATATGTATAATGTGTATAAGAAGTACTATATCCTAGTTTTATAGATAAGGCCATCCTGGAGGTATACATGCATTCAACAAGCTAATTCATGCAAATGGATAAAAATACTGCCAATGGTGCTGTAGCACAACTGTACAGTTTTTAAAAATGTTTATCCATGAGCTAGTACATGCTAACAATAAGTGTTCATTTGCTGAATGACTATCCAGTTACCTATCCAACCATGTTACTATCTTTGCAATATACGCGATGATTTGGCTGTGGCTATGGGAGTGGTCATGTTGTTAGATATATTTGCATACATTTTTGAATGTTTTTGTTCACTTGTGTATGAATTCCTGATATTATCTTTGCAATATACGTGATCATTTAGCTGTTGCTACGGGCATGGGCTTGTTGCTAGGCACATTTGTATACATTTTTTGAATGTTTATTCATTTGTCTTTCAATTCCTATTATCTTTGCAGTATACATAATATTTTGGCTGTTGCTATGGGTGTGGTCTTGTTGCTAGGCAAATTTACATACATTTTTCGAGGGTTTATTCATTTGTCTACTTATATGCCTGTTGTTATCTTTGTGAAATATACGAACATTTGGCTGTTGCTATGGGCATGGTCATGGTTGCTAGGGATATTTGCATACATTTTTTTAATGTTTACTCACTTGCCTACCAGATGTTGATTTGACCAAAACATACTGCCATTTGGTTGTTGCTATGAGCATGGTCATGGTTGCTAGGGCCAATTATGTCAAAATATTTGGAAGAAAATCTGCAGAATAACACTTTTAGAAATATCTCACCAAGTTTAAATCACTGACCAAGTACTTTTTGAGATACAAATTTTTTGACCAAAATTCACATTTTAACACCTAATTTGCATATTACATCTGAGATCATTATATGCTTAATATTTCATCATCTATACACCCACAGATGCAACCCTGTTAAATTTCATCCCAATCTGCTGAGTAGTTTTGGAATTATAGGTTTTTGACAAAAAAGACACATTTTTAGCCCTAATTTGCGTATTACTAAAATCTTAATTTACTCATCCCTAAGAACGTTCCCACCAAATTTCATGCCAATCTGCCCAGTACTTTTGGAGTTTAAGTTTTTTGACCAAAAATCAGATTTTTTGACCCAAAACCCACAGTATACTCTATATACATGTATACCTAATGTTACACACAAACATACTCTATTCTTTGTACTCTACTTTATACCTAATGTTACCAACATTACAGATGGTGCATCTGTCAACCTCGATCGAAACAAGAATGTATACAATTTACCCAGGGACAAAGTAGGGCAATAATACCTTAGTTGTTCAACTGTTACGATGCGTACCATGAAGTGTGTAAACTTTCTGATGCGTAGTAGTAATGTTATGAGGGTTTAAATTTTGTTTATTATTTGCTGTGGAAACGGGTGTACATATCCCGGGTATGTATGGGATCGCAAAAGCCAAGTGCAGTCGAGGATGGCAAGCTTTCCTGGCATTTGAAAAATGTTTTTGACAACTAACTTTCACTGGGACTTGAAAAAATCACAGATGCAGAGCTAAATTTCTTGCATAAATCATGAAATTGCAAGACTACCCTTATGGAAGGCATTCAGTTTAAATCTGGTTTAGAAAATGGTGATAAAGTCGCACCACTTTAGACAACATTTCCTGACCACAAATTATTCTTTTCCTTTTTTGTGGCCTACCAAAAATATGCCAATAACTTAATAAAAGTAAAGCTACATTAGCAATATTTTCAGGACAAGTGAGCTTTGATATCGCAAATGTACATTTGTATGTACCAAGTTATAATGAATTTGAAGTGTGCATTCTTGAGATATAGCCTAATTACCGAAAACCATTAATTACATAAATTGCTCATTAATATTCATGGGTGTTTACCAAAATTCTAATCAGTTCTTGCCATTACCCTATGGAACATGTGTACAAACTTTCGTTTGAATTGAGCCAGCCGTTTTGGAGAAAACGATGACACAGACACACACACAGACTTTCACCCACTAATACATCTCTCCCTTACGGAAGAAAAAATAATGACCTATAAATCTTGCCTCAAAGTGTCAAATAGGGTTTGTGAGAGCATAGATTTGTTGTACTGTCAGACTGATCATAAATTTGTATCAAGTTTAGTAGGTTACACCAAGCCAAGATTTGCTGATTCATGTGAGTTCACTTGAGATAAAAATAATTCCATTCACAACCTGTAGTAATTGAAGAGTTGTTTACCATACTCTTGATTTTATAAGGAACTAAGCCTGGGCTGAATGCTATATAAGAATGACCTTTTAGCACACAACCTTCCGGTGCATGACTTCAGAATGCCAGGACTGCATTCATGGCACCGGTACTACTCTGGACAGTGCCCGTTTATCAGCCCTTAATGTAAATTTTTAATGAATCTTTCCTCGTTCTTACTTTATACTCTTTAACCCCGTCATACATTGGTTATCCTAGTAGATTTAAATGAGACTAGTAACTTTTACATGGGTAAATACCCCTATAAACAGTCATATTTAGTCACATTGACATTCGCTCACAGTGACATGTCAGGTATAAGTCAGAGTATAAGTATAATTAGCCACCGATCGGTGTTAGATACACATGTATGGCATGGTGAACATGCTTGCACTCCAGAATATGGTTTGTCATTACGTCATTACTCATGAATATTTATTACTAATCTGAAATAACCGTCCATCTATCATAAGAAGCCAGAGTTTTGTTATTTCGCAGTGTTGCAGAAGAAATAACAGTTCTGTTTTGCGAGAATGGTCATCCACAAATCTAAATTTACACACCCCTAAGAACATTCCCACCAAATTTAAGACCATGTTGCCTGGTAGTTTTTGAGTTTAAGTTTTTTGACTAAAAATGACATTGTTTTACCTAAATCACATACATGTGATGCGCTCACTCTCCTTTGAACAATTTTCGAAATAGACACCAAAAGTAATGTCCCCACTAAATACCAAGGTAAAATAAATGGGCTGGTGGCTTTTTGAGTACAAGTCGTCCACACACACACACACACACACACAACCGCACACACACACAGACAGATGGACAGACACCGCACCATGCCTATAACACTACTGAACCTTACCAGTTCAGATGTGCTAGTAAAACCCATTCACTACTAAGACAGGGGGGGGGGGGGGGGAAAGAAAAACTTTAGGTTTGTAGCATTGTACTTACATTCCCTTCCTGTTCTCCATTCTCCTGTGGTGGATCACTTTCTTTGTACTCTGAAATTCCTTGCTGTGGCTGTGGCTGCTGTCGATATTGGAACTGTTGTTGTGGTGGTGGTGGTGGTGGTGACTGCTGTGCTTGCAGCTCATATTGTTGCTGCTGTAGTTGTAGTTGTTGTGGATGAAACTGCAACTGTTGTTGCTGATAATCTGACATTTGATTCTTCTCTGGTTGTGCCTTTTGTTGTTGTTGTTGTTGTTGTTGTTGTTGTTGTTGTTGATGAGTGTCAGCATTAGGATCCCATGACTGATGATGAGTTGCAAGGGATGATGGGTTGAAGAACTGAAAATGATATAAAGAATAAGATAACTTTCCTTACATGTATGTATGAAAAGTAGTGTATTGTTTAACAAGTCATTGAGAATGACATAGTCCCTGCTATGATTGGGTTTTAAGGAATTATCACTACTCTGATCACGCAACAACACTTGTGAACCTAAATCAAACAGACTTAGATATGTTGTGTCTGCTTGTTGGACATGCCTACAACAATAAAGGATTGGTCGGGTAAGGGGGATCATATCACGATGAAAATGGATATGCACATGTATGTCATAGAACACTGTCCTAATACCAACTTTGAATGAGATCTGTTCAAGTATGTCTGAGTTATGGCTTTGAACATAGAAAAATCGCAAACAAAATGGCTGCCAGGCGGCCATATTGGATAGTATCACGATGAAAATGGATATGCACATGTATGTCATAGAACACTGTCCTAATACCAACATTGAATGAGATCTGTTCAAGTATGTCTGAGTTATGGCTTTGGACATAGAAAAATCGCAAACAAAATGGCTGCCAGGTGGCCATATTGGATCGTATCACAACAACAATGAATATGCACATGTATGTCATAGAACACTGTCCTAATACCAACTTTGAATGAGATCTGTCCAAGCATGTCTGAGTTATGGCTTTGGACATGGACAATTCGCAAACAAAATGGCTGCCAGGCAGCCATATTGGATCGTATCACGACAACAATGAATATGCACATGTATGTCATAGAACACAGTCCTAATATCAACTTTGAACGAGATCTGCTCAAGCATGTCTGAGTTATGGCTTTGGACATGGAAAATTCGCAAACAAAGTGGCTGTCAGGCAGCCATATCGGATTGTATCACGACGAAAATGGATATGCACATGTATGTCATAGAACACTGTGTTAATACCAACTTAGAATGAGATCTGTCCAAGCATGTCTGAGTTATGGCTTTGGACATGAAAATTCACAAACAAAATGGCTGCTAGGCGGCCATATTGGATCGTATCATGACAACAATGAATATGCACATATATGCCATAGAACACTGTCCTAATACCAACTTTGAATGAGATCTGTTCAGGCATGTCTGAGTTATGGCTTTAGACAGGGAAAATTTGCAAACAAAATGGCTGCTAGGTGGCCATGTTGGATCGTATCATGAAACAAATTGACGTGCATATGTATGCCATTGTATGTTGCCCATGTACCAAGTTTGAAAAAAATCGGTCCAGGCATCTCCAAGAAACGGCTGAGGACGGACGGACGGACGCACGGACGCACGGAACCCAATCCATAAGTCCCCGTCCCGGACTTTGTCCGGCGGGGACTAATAATCTGGTTAGACAAGATATTCCTGCAAAATCATAAACTAGATGTAATTTGAACATCTTCTGTAAGGTGCAATAACAATTGCTAAGACATTGGCCGTCTTCTGTAAGGTGGAATAACAATCGTCAAGACATTTAGTGGGATCATATTTATTTACACATAAGTCATATAATCAAATTGAACATTTAGAGCCAACTCTGAGTATTTATGTTACATTGCATTTGAAATTGTGTCACACCTGCTGAAGGCAGCCTTCCAATTTAACAATTATGTAAACTGATGATTAACAGAAAATATACTACAAATCAACTGAACTACTTGTGATATATCAATTAACTATGTTCACACAGTTAGTCTATGGACCTGCTTGCAGGTGGTGCACATATTTCGTTAGTCCTGCTTGCATAAGGAACAAGTCGCCCCTTTGGTGTTGAGGTAATCTGTCGACAGCTGTTCTTGCCTTTTTGCTACATTTTATCTAAAACTAAAGTCGTTGCCTCGCTCCGATCCTGAGCAATACTGTAACCATGTACTGATCAGCGAGTGCCTTCGGCATTCGCAGTGTAAATCAGATACACCGTGTAAATCAGAATTGTAGACCTACAGGCCTACTAATCTTGGCAAAAATAAATATTTCGCTAATCATAACTGAAAAGGTCTTGTCTGAAATTTTTTCAATCTCAATGACAGAGATGCAGCGCGCTAGCGTCTTCCAACGGTACGTCATATGCGTCAAGCAAAAGGTACTAGGTTATCTACCGTCTCCTGAATAACTGTCCCTCGCTTTTGAGCTGCTAGGTTCATTGACTAAAATAAACCATTACTAGGAAGAAGACATCACAAAATACTATTCACAATGTTTCACCATTAAAATGATTTTTAAAAAGCGACAAGACATCATATTGCCAGCTTTAAACAAAAAATTAAAATGAAAGTCTGGACTGCAATCTCATGACTACTTTTTTTCCATATATGGTAAGGCTCATTAGCGAAAGAACTTTGACCTCGACTAGTCGACTGTACTAGTTTCTATGCTGCAATACCACATCGGCAATTTTGATGTGACGATTTTGCCACCAATATTGATCGTACAAAATCAAAACTCCATAAATGAATCACAAAGTACTTTCCCTTTCAAAATGAGGTAAGTTTATTATCATTTTTATTGATGACCGACTCTGTCAAAAATCGTCCCCTACAGTGACAGCATACACTTTCAGGCTAGGCAACTTCATGACTTTGTCGATTGAGGGCATCTACTGGAATGAACCATTCTGTAGAAGGGGTGCAGAATTTGAAATCTGCAACCCTGTTTCGAACAAACACTTGTCATTTGGGTGCACAATGCGTAGAATTAAGAACTGTAGCACTTATTACATTGCTTGTTTGACATCAATGGTGTCTTTTGAAAAGTGGTAGTTTGCTTAAAGTCTCATGGACTGATTCCAATATGGCGTCGGTCACAATGTTCATTAACATATTCATTTTTTTTTTATATTACAAAAAAAAAATCATCAAAAATAGAAAAGATGTGCTGACTTGAAATTAACAAATCTGAGTAAGCTATCCTCTGTGCATCAACACACCAGATATCAAAGCAATCTGACAAGTAGTATTTGAGGAGATGATGAAAATATCATTTTTGAAAAAAAATATAACAAATTGAAAATGGCACAGATCAACTTGGCATGAACAAATCTGAATAGCCTCCCCCCCCCCCCCCCCCCCAGGAAACATGCACACCAAATATCGAAGAATTCTGACTGTCACTTTCGGAAAAGATGATGAAAATGTAAAAAGTTGACGGACACCAATGATTCACCTATACTCTATACCTTAATTCTCACCTATACCTAAAGCTACGCTTTCAGCTTTCGCTGACAGCGGAGCTAATAAAAGAAGTCTTTATGTAACAGACAATGTGAAGCAGACACATTTGTACTAACAACACCTAAGTCCAAATAACTCGAACTATTTTACCGTTCATTTGTACTAACAACAGATATAAAGTCTAAATAATTAAACTATTTTACATTTCATTTGTTCTAACAACAGCTCGTCCAAATAACTCGAACTATTTTACCGTTCATTTGTACTAACAACAGATATAAAGTCCAAATAACTCGAACTATTTTACCATTCATTTGTACTAACAACAGCTTGTCTAAGTAAATGACATAGACAGGACTGAATACTTGATACTGAGCACAACTGCAACTGTATAGATCAACACTTCAAATGGGAATGAATCTTTGTCCCTGTGATCACATCATGTAATATAGTACCTGTGGTTGTGGTTCTGAAGGTGAAGGCTCAGCCTGACTTGCTGGTGTGTGTGGTCGTGAACCTGGATTTCCAATTTTAGGTTGTCCCGATCCATCCATTGCTGCAGATGGCTCTCCCTGACCATGCTCTGAGGTATCTGACACTGAAATTTAATTCAATTTATTACTTCACATTATCATATCATCAACAAGGCTCACATACTTTTCCCCTTGAGCCAATGACTAAGAGTCCACAAAACACTTAATAATAATGTGAATATATAAAGAAGATTTCAATCCAATGTTTTTGTTTCCAGACACACAAATGATGGTTAAAGCTTGGTGAGAGTTCTCATCTTGAGACACAGGCATGATACTCCTATACAAAAGCAATACCAAGGTACATCTTTCAAGGAAAAAGAAAACATCTCAACTGAGTCATGCTCTTTGTGCCCTGGTTAGTGAAAATATGTGTTAATGAGCAGTACTCAGCAGTGTTCCCGCTGAGACTTATTAGTGATACTTGCGCAAGGTATCTGTCTGCTCTTGGAGTTAAATATCATTTTTTGCACAACCTTACATATCCAAGCATCAAGAATGAAACAGAAAATACATACAAATAAAGTATAATTAATGATTAAATGAAATGTTGTCAAAGAGTTTGATTTCTCTCTATTTAGCATCCAAGAGCAGGTAAAAATTGTTAGCTTCATATAGCATATAAAACTATGATTTTGGTTCTGGCCTTCGGCCGAAAGGGGGATACTAATTCCAAATCATAAACCATCACATGTCACCCTTTCCATTTTTTGCTCAAGTCTCAAAAGATCCATATTGCTACTCATATGTACTCAACACAAGTTAAAACTAACATAGTGCCAGATTGAAAACCAAGCTTTTTTTCACGATTTATATCTGCCACTATACTATTAATTGATGAAATTGCCCACTCAAAATAAGCTACAATATCTTCCAACAAGTAGATGTACATGTACTTGAACAATTTCAAGTGAACATATCTTTGGTTTATTGATGAAACACAATGTTCTGTTGCAGTATGTAGTAGACTAAAATACAGTACAACATACATACCAGGTTCAGGTATGAAATAATTCATAGGTGTAGTATTAGTAGCTGGCATCATAGGAAATAAGTCTGCTGGTGGTGGTGGTGGTTCTACGTTGGAAGAAGTCATAGCTCCTCCTGGGTTCATCACATCTACATAGCTACCTCTTGCACCTGGTAATCATTACAAATATTGGTATGCAGGTTATACTCAATCTACATTCAATTTTTTTCACAAAATTACAATATGCAAGTTACAAAAATAGAGCCAATGGCATTGTAGTAAAAGTGTCTTTGGCTGTTGCTATGGACATGGTCCTGTTGCTGTTTTGAGTCTTTAGTCACTTACCTTACCCTGTTGCTATCTTTGTAATATGCGTCATCATTTCACAATTGCTAAGAGTATGGTCATGGTTGCTAGGGCCAATTGTGTTGAAATGTTTTTAACAGTAACTGCAGAATAATACCTCTAGAACATCCCCACCAACTTTCAACCCATTCACCATACATACAGTTTCAAGATATAAGTTTTTGACCAAAATTGAGATTTTTAGACTTAATTTGCATATCGTTGATGGGATCATCATGTTATGAATAGTTTCATCTACACATCCCCAGATGCATCCCCATTAAATTTCAGTCCAATCTGCTCAGTAGTTTTGGAATGAAAGATTTTTGTCCAAAAAGAAACATTTTTAGCCCTAATTTGCATATCACCTAAGAATGTTCCCACCAAATTTCAGACCGATCTGCCGAGTAGTTTTTGAGTTTAAGTTTTTTGACCAAAAGCCACATTTTTTGACCCAAATCACACATCAGTGGTAAGATCATTTAGATTTGAACAATTTCCCAACTAGACACCCAAGGTAATATACCCACCCAATATGGCACTCAGTCTGGCAGTTTTTGACTTTAAAGGTGATTCAAAATGTTCCATACCTCAACCTTGAAAAATGTTCTTTATACGTCTCATAACCAGTAAATGCAAAGCTGACTGTTTAAAATTGCATGATAAGTGAGAAAAAAAGAATTAAAATTGGCGAGCAGCGGCCACTCGAGCAGGAATGAACTTGCAGTTACACTCCCTATTATTCTCCCTTTTTGAGATTATGACGTCATAGAGAGAACCGTTTCGTCTCAGTTAGTATAGTAAGCATTGGCAGACAATAGTAATTCTAACTTTGATACTCGTCAGAATTAATCTCAGAGTGATGAATCTTCTTTCAATGACGATTTAACCATGTTCCATAGATAGATTTGGCTTTTATGTAGGTGTCATGTCGTACGATTTTAGCAACAATAGTGAAAATGCTAGTGATGTTGGAGAGTATACTGGGTTCAAGTTGATTGCCTATTCAGCCTTTGTTTAAACTAGGAGCTCAACTACTGTTACAGGTCGAATCAAAATGCCTCTAGTGATATAAACTAGATTGATTAACATTTGTTGAGAATGTAAAAAAAAAATAAGCGCATCGTCGTACCACTTTAGACATCATTTCCTGATGAGAAACTATTTTTTCCTTTTATTTTAGTGGCCTACCGAAAATATGCCAATAACTTATTAAAACTAAAAGCTACATCAATGATATTTTCAGGACAAGTGCCCTTTGGTATTGCAAATGTATGTATCAAATTATATTGAATTTGAAGTGTGCATTCTTGAGATATAGCCTAATTACCAAAAACCATTAATTATGTAAATTGTTCATTAATATTTATGGATGTTTACTGAAACCTATTCAGTTCTTGTCACTACCCTACAGAACACATGCAATAAATTGAGTTTGAATTGAGGCAGTCGTGTTTTAGAAAATGGTGATAAAGTCGCACCACTTTAGACAACATTTCCTGACCAGAAACTATTTTTTTTCTTTTTGTGGCCTACCGAAAATATGCCAATAACTTATCAAAACTAAAAGCTACATTAGTAATATTTTCAGGACAGGTACGTTTTGGTATTGCAAATCTATGTATAAAGTTATAATGAATTTGAAGTATGCATTCTTGAGATATAGCCTAATTACCGAAAACCATTAATTACATAAATTGCTCATTAATATTCATGTGATTTTTACCAAAACCTAACCAAGTCTTGCTATTACCCTACGGAATACGTCTACAAAATTTCGTTTGAATTGAGCAAGTCGTTATGGAGAAAATGATGACACAGACAGACACAAACACACACACACACACACACACACACACACACACACACACACACACACACACAGACTTCCACCCACTACATACATCTCTTCCTTATGGAAGAAATGTGAGTGACCTGTAAATGTTTCACAGTTTTCGTTGTGGTCTTGTATTGTCATATGTTTGGCTTGTGAACCCAAGTTTACATCTATTATTTTCGGTCAGGGCTGTCTACAGCGCGATACTCTAGTCCGAGTCTGAGACCCATGTAAAACCTCAGAAACTCGCATTTGAACTGAACAGAAGCAGGTCTCATCGACTTGTTGGGGACTCCAATTATTATGTGTTTTTATCACGGTATACAGGTGATTATTATATATTTAATTATCAGTAGGTGGGTAGTTTTGTCAAGTTTTGTTTTGCTGGCAGTCACTGAGGCCGCGGCAGTATACGTAGGATAGTTCCCCCAATCAAAGCTGAAGTAGTGTATGTATGAACTCGGAGAGCACACTCGGGTTGAATTTATTCATATGATGTAATCATATTTATCAATTAGATATTGCAAAATTCTTAAAGTCATACAGAAATAATTTCTCTAACATCAAGCAAACACCGAGAAATTGGACCAAACGTGGTTAAAATCTAGTTGCAGGCTTTTTCTCATAACCATGTGCTGGGGTCATGACCTTGATTGCTGATGTCAACATTGTCCAATCATATAGAATATCATGAACACATCACGATATTTGATTTGTTGGTTTCCTAAACTGTATACTTTGATTCCATACCATGATTCGTTACAGAAGTTTTCTTATGAATATTAAATAGGCTTGTTGTATGAAGTGATATCGCAACAAGGGAAACCAAGTTTTCTTCCAGACGAGTTGCTAAAGTCATTAAATGACAAAACGAAACTCATGAAATTTCATAATTCTTTACAATTTTTATTGCTGATAAAAAAATTAGGTTAATAAACCTTCTTCGTTAAAATCATTTTCATCGAAATTTAACAAGTAACTTATGTGAACCACGGCTTTTGAGTGGTACACAGTGCTATTTACATGCATCGAATTGGAGCGTGCTTCCATATGCTTGGAGCAAATCGAATCAATTAGTGTATTATGGGACCAACAAATACATTGTGGCACTGCATGTCCTGATACGCCTTCTTGAAGTTTTCCATGGGTATTCTTATAGCTAGTATATTTATTCGAGATGAAATATGTTTACTTTGTTGCTAAATGCGGCATTCAAAAGGCGACGTTTAGCAAGTACGCATGGGTTTAAATATGCTGTGCGTCCCTGGGATGCCGTCAACGTGTCACAACGGTACTGTAATGCTTCTTGTCGGCAAATGATAAAAAATCAGATAAATAAAAGTCATTGAATGTGAAACACTCGACATTACAAGTGTTTATGTATATCTAGTCTAGCCGTTTTGATTTATTTTGCCATAATTTGGGGACATAATATTTTTGCATTTATACCCACAGACACTGACAATTAGTCAGATAGTTTGAGTAAATATCGGTAAATGTAAATGTACACGACATGTATATAGTAGTTTTTGTTTACTGATGTCTATTACAACCATCGGCAATGTATTTTTTCATAACGCTGTTGAGTATTATTCACCTGTTGACTACGCCTAACCTCTGTGCTAACGAAGTCCATCTATGACGTCACAACACCGCGTGGTCTAGGTGGGACTGGAAATACCCGAAAACTCTCGAAGTAAATCCGAAGGGAACTGCCTGAAAAAATGTCATTTTAAGGTGTTTGCAGACACTTTTTTAAAGTTTTAACCCTTTACTTCCTATATAGGTGGCCCTATATAGGACCCCTTAGGGCCTGAATAAATATTAGAGACTTACTTGTCAAGACATAACTTTTTATGCTTAGGACTTTGTTTCTATGACAACTGACCCAACTTAAATGTGGTTTATGTAAAGTTAACATGTTACAGTGTATCAAGGGGCATTGTTATGTAATTCATAATTGATTATTCTTCTTGCTCACTGCTTTTTAAAGATAAAATCCATCCAAAACTATGAATAAAGTTTATTTTACTCATCACTACTTGTTTTTTTTCCTGCAATTATCCTACTCTACAGTTTCTTCCTTTTTGCTAGCTAATTCTATACCTGCACATCTGGATCATTGTACGGGTAATAATTCATATAGTGATATCATTGGAAACAGGGTACTGAACACATCCTAACCTTAAATGTTCCACAAATGTACTTTGTATCTTTCCTATGCATGTGTAATTGACATTTTGATTTAGTTTCTGTTAAAGGTGGTGCATGCTGCAAATCTCTGTCAAATCTAATGTCATCACTTTGGGTTGTGGGTTTTATTTTCTGTAGTTTGTCAAAGTTAGGGTCATTTCAATCAGTGGGTAGGGTTTCAAAGTGTAGATATCGTAAAATTTGACAGTACAGGTGATGAGGTATGTGTTTTCCAAAGCAGGGGTCTGCGTTAACCAATATTCAGACCAATACTCCTTGAACGACCCTTTCTTGTCCACTAATACCATCGCTAAAGACCTAAAAACACTTCAAGATGATCAACAGATATAGCTTCCCACGCAGACTTTTGGTTGTTTGTATCACGATCAGTATAGCGGTTAGTTCATTCAGTTACTATTTTAACATAAGTTCCGGAGTGAAAAAAACATTCAATAACATCTTTCGCTGATTTATCATTGAAATCAAAATTTATTCCTGAATTAATCCCTCTAGGGTGAAGTACGCCCTCAGGTGCCTGCCGGCCGCAAAGGGTTAAAACCAGAATATGTTTCACAAACATGTCGTCTAGCAAAATAGCAATAGAGAATGTGAGCATTTTGAATCACCTTTAAGTTGTTTACACAAACACATCCACACATCCACACAGACAGACAGACAGACAGACAGACAGACAGACAGACAGACAGATGTACACTTTGCCATGCCTATAACACTACTAAACCTTATCAGTTCAGTTGTGCTAAAAATGAAATGGTGACAAGTGGGTAATTGAAAAGGAGTGGCTTCTCTTTCATATCATATACTCTAGACTTGCATTCAGCACATTCATGTCAGAAGTATATACATGTACATACACTTTAAACACTTGTGGTTGTTTGACCTTGAACAGAAGGGTCAAGATCAAAGGTCAATGTCTTATTAGAAACCTCGATATGGATAATATGGGTGTAGACACTCAAATGAGGTCTCTATCTAATAAGTTTCTCGATTTTGGTGACAAATATGGCTGACATTCTGTCATTATCACGAAGGTTACAAAACAAAGTGATGTACATAATGTGGACTATTGTATGACATTTGTGCCAGGTTTCCTTGAAATTGGCCAATGAATGTGAGATATAATAATAATAATACTTTATTGTCATACGTATTGTACAATGAAATTTGCAGTGGTTCTGTGAGAAACTTGAGTTAAAAAAACATTTCATACAACAATATTTACAGCTTACAAAAACAAATAATACCATCATTCAGTAAAAACAGGACAGTACAACAACAATATGACACATTTACAATACGAACAGTTGTTGGATAAAAATAGCGCTAATGGCGTTGTAGCACAACTGTACAGTTTTTAAAAATGTTTTCCCACATGCTGATCCATGCTGGGTATAGAAGTTCATTTGCTGAATGATTATCCATACATTCATGAATGTTTTTTCATTTGTCTATTTGTCCCTGTTATCTTTGCAATATATGTGATCACTTGGCTGTTGCTATGGGTGTGATCTTGTTGCTCGGCACATTTGCAAACATTTTTTGAATGCTTAAACACCCCTAAGAATGTTCCCACCAAATTTCAGACTGATCTGCCCAATAGTTTTTGAGCAAGTTTTTTGACCAAAAATTACATTTTTCGACCCAAATCACACACCGGTAGTAAGATCATTTTGATTTGAACAATTTCACAACTAGACACCCAAGGTAATATACCCATCAAATATCATGGCAATCGGTACATGCAGGAAATTTAACCTGCCAAACACAGTATGATCATGGAGGTCTTGATATGACTATTTTTCTTTCTCCATAAAATGTGTGACTTCATATTCTTTGTACAAACTGTTTTTTGGAATGCCTAAGGATTGTGCATGTGAACATTTTAAATTGATACCAGGCGCTATATAAATTTGTTATCATATCATATCATATCATATATAAACCTGCTTTAATCACAGTGTCTAAGATTTAATTCAGCTGTGCTAAAAACAGGCCTAGGTTGACAAACAACCTTAAACAGATGTTAATCTTTACGCCATTGACACTGATATGTTAAGTAGCCCATAAAAGATCTAATTATTTCATTGCACCAATAAAACAAGAAAATTTCATTTCCAGGCCGAAATCAAAGCATTTTGTAATACAACAAATCACATTTCCAAACGTAAAATGCACATTTCTGATGCGATCATTTTCATTTGAACAATTTCCCAACTAGACACCCAAGGTAATGGACCCACCAAATATCATGGCAATCGGTTCATGTCTGCAACACAGGTGATAACGGAATGTAACAATCCCTCTCCAGGCTTTATCTATTAGGGACTAAAACATTCATATCTGACCTATGATGGTAGCAAGTAAACACTTGACACTGCTCAAATTATTCCTTGTATCATCAATATGTTGTTCGATACAATCAAATTTCTGATGAGCTATACTAGTTGACTGAACATAACACAACATGTTTTGTTAGTTGAAATTTGATTATCTGACAAAAGTAAAATTCTTAATATTATGCTTACAGCAGTAAAAAATCCAATATGATCCTACTGATTGCAGCATTGTTTGAGAGTTGAATGGAAATCAGTGAAGTGAGATGTTGTACTAGCTTGTAACCTAATATTAAAAACAAAAGTAGCCACAAAAGACCACTGTGTCTTTGTAACTTACCCAGTTTAGTTTTCTGTCTCTGAAACCTGTTAACTCCTGGTGTTGATGCTGTTGACCCTGGTGCACTGCTATTTGGAGTTGTTGTACTGGGAGTGATGGATTGATTTAATTCAGTGTCTGTAGGTGGTGGTGGTGGTGGGGCAGCATCAACATCTTCATCTTCTTCAGTGTTTATCCATTTCTTTTTGACAGGGTCCCATTGAATCTACCAAACATACATGAAAGACTAGAGTATTAAGTCTAATTAATAGATTAGAGGTTCTACTCCTACTTGGAAATTCCTTGCTTGTTATTGTAACCTATAATTGTAAAGTTATTAAAGAGGAAAGAGTTCATCACAGGATTCATTATGCATGTATGTCTATACCCAAACGATGTAATCCTCACTTAATCCTGAATAATTAACGACCAAGCTGAGAATCACTATCTTTCTTGGTAAATACCGATAAGACAGTATGATAAAAAGAAATAAAACAAAGGATTTAGAATTGGATTACTGAGATTAACTGTAATGTTTACCATACCTGGTTGAAATGAGTTGAATACAGGTTTGTATACTGTGTGTTTATATAATATATAAAATGTAAATGTAACTTGCATGTCCCAGGACTCGTATTTACACAGCTGTGCTGTACTCAACACTACATGTTTTTTCTACATTTGATAAGTTACCGTTCACAGACTGACTAAAAATATTCCAAGACATCGTGCCATGTATTTGTCAAAAATCCCATTCCTATCAAATAATTATATTGTAAACTCATGCTACTGAGCTACATGTTGAGAACTGTTTACTGTGGCCTGGTCAGATCTAGCTCTTAGTCTTAAAACATTAGCTCCGATAGTCTGATGATGTGTCAGAATATTGCGGCGCAAATATCCAGTGTTAGTTCTGATCATAATCATCGCCAACAAGTGCATTTGAGTGCCATTTTTTTTTCAAAGATTAATTTTACTTTTGATGAGTCTTTTAAATGTTTCTATTACAAGAAACTGGGAGGATTTTGCACTGAGCAGTTTGAATCAAACGTTTAACGTATGTCAGTGTAACAACGTCAATGTGAGTACAAGTTCATGTGGTATTTGTAGTCACAGTCTATTTTCTTTTGTATGTAAATCCACAGGGTAAAGGACAAATAATCAATTTTGTACTCGCGATTTTCTGGATTTCTAATATTATTTTCTGTATATTTCAAATAAAGTTTTAAATACTGTTTCCTCTCACTGTTTTTTTCTATTTCCTACCTGATATCAATGTCGTATCTGAGTTTATCAGCTCTGCATTAATAAGTAGCTTGCTAAAACAAACTCACTCTTTGCCCAAATTAACGCATTATGCCGTGAGTGTAAACATCTACTGATCCGACTAATGGTAATACACGGAAAGGGGTGAAACTCCAAAGGGATGTGTCCAGAAATTTGCAAAGAAATCAACTTTCAAACGGTACAATGGTAATTCCACAACCAGAAAGTACAAATGAAGGGAAGCATTGATGAAGTTACAGCATTGAAGCTTGTCTGTAAAGCAAAAGCAACCTCGAGATCATTTTCAAAAGCAAAGGAGAAATTCATTAGACCGGATATAACATTTTCGTTCGTTTTATGAAATCTAACAAAATTATATCTCAAGATCATTTTTTCACCTATCCAAAATAAAATAAAAATATTTTGAGATATCATTTCCATTTTCACAGCCTACATAGTTGGTTGGCACAGGTCAGCCAGCATGCAATCAGAAAATCGGGTATAAAAAGTATTGGACTCTCATGGACAGATGTGGGGCATGAAGAGACAGTCACTACTTGAAAGCTAAGGGGCGTCTAATGCAATTGGTTGACATTGCCAAAGTGTGTCATCGACTCGGTGCTCTCTCTATACCTAAACCTCCAAACATATATTGGTTATATGGGGAGTAGTACAACACTGAAAGTACTGTATGTAATTTGTAAACGTGTGTGAAAGCATACAAAATAGCACCAACAGCATTGTAGCACAGCTGTACAGTTTTTAAAAATGTTTACCCACATGCTAGGTATAGGTGTTCATTTGCTACGTCACTATCCAGTTGCCTATCAAACCGTTGTTACCTTTTCATAATATACGCAATCATTTGGCTGTTGCTATGGGAGTGGTCTTGTTTTTAGGCACATTTACATACATTTTTTGAATGTTTATTCATTTGTCTATTAATCCTCGTTATCTTTGCGATATATGTATCTATTTCACAAAGATAACAACACGGATTCTTAGACAAGTGAACAAACATTCAATAAGTATATGCAAATATGCGTAGCAACAAGACCATGCCCGTGGCAACAGCCAAATGATCACATATATTGCAAAGATAACAGGGATTTATAATAGACAAGTGAATCCAAACAATATATGTAAATGTGCCTACCAACAAGACCACACCCATAGTAACAGCCAAATGATCATGTCTATTGCAAAGATAACAGGGATTAATAGACAAATGAGTACACATTCAAAAAATGTAATATATGCAAATATATCTAGCAACAAAACCACACCCATAGCAACAGCCAAACGATCACATTCAAAAAGTGTATGCAAATATGCCTAGCAACAAGACCATGCTGATGGCAACAGCCAAATGATATTGAAAAAATAACATCAGGGATTCATAGACAAGTGAATGAATATTCAAAAAAATAGCACCAATGGCATTGTAGCACAACTGTACACTTTTTAAAAATGTTTAACCACATGTTGCCAGCCTAGGAAGTTAACTCTTTGTGCAATATTGTTTTGGATCACTTTACCCCAACTTCAAAATTTTAGGAGCAAAATGCAGGCAAAATTAAAAACTTAAAGGCCAAGGTCCAACTAAGCTATGTGCCCACGCTACGGAAGTAGGTTTGCGCATGTGCAACGGAATACGTTTGTTTATCTGGGAGGAGCATTTTGTAAATCCGACCCAGGTAGTTTATCAACATATTAGTGGCTGTTCACACATATTGGTTACATGTAGTTCTTGCCTAATCCAAAGAGTCCCTTGTTATATTTTTTTTTTCAAGTCTAGTGGCAGTGTTTCTGCTACGTTGTTTTCCGGTGCGTACGTACGGCCAGACACCCAGTCTGGGTGAAACACGTATTTCTATAAACTTATACATACAAATTATAACCCGAAAAATTATATTTTGAGGGACCTGTTCTAACACGATCCAAACACTATTACACAGTGACAATTTGTATCGTTGAAATTGTAAACTGAAATTCTTGGGTACGAACAAACTTACTTACTTGTATCATTTGTACAAGGTACTAGATTACAGTTGCACACATACACACTAGCGTCGGCATTTGGTCGATCGTTATCACACCAAAATCGTTAGATAGATGAGAATTTTTTTTACAGATTACATGTAGGTCATGTTTTGACAACATAATCGTGAAAACTTAACTTCACAAGTATCGCACGGGTCAGAGCGGACTAAGCTTTGCACTTCCATACTTACTGTACACTAGGTAGCTAGCTACGTGCAATCTCGAGTTTGGTAGAAATGTCATTGATGTTCCCGTTATTTTCCTTCCGTGTTCTAATTCTTTGTAAGTATCTGTTATGGCTGTTTTATGATTGATTAAACTTGTATTTCCAAACCCAATGTCCCATCTCAGAAAACAGTCAATAAAATCACAAACACGTGCATCTCCGAGTTATCCCGATGTGTACGAGTACCACCCCAGCTATTTCAAAACAAATGCATAAATGCATACGTCGTGATGGGGTGACTACGGACTCTTGTTTGGTCTCCGCTCTGTCTCCGTGCGTATGTTTGACTGCGATGTCAGTCGATGTCATTTACATGACGAGGATTATTGCTGGATAGTGCCAAAACATATGGAAACGATTTTTGAGAAATCTGGAAAGAATTTAATACGATTTCTCAACTTTCAAATTTGAATGAAACAAATATTTATGATGCCTCCATGATTGTACTTGTTGTCTTGTCAGTTCGCGTTACGTTCATCTCCACAACATGCACAGAGCTAGAGATCGTAGAGAACAGTCGACAGGTATAGGAACTAGACTAGGCAGTGATGTATGATTTATGTGTACAACATAGACAGTTGTCCTTGAAATTTGATGATCATTACAGAAATAAAAGAGTTGCCAACGTTAGATTTGTTTATGAATTATATCACTCGTTTATCAGAATCAAATGTCGCACTAAATGTTTCAAACATGTCTGGCTTCGGGGTCATCAGAAAATTTAACTGAAAGTATGGGAATTCTTGATCGAAATATATTCAGTCATCAAATCCTCAGGTTTCTGACAATTTCCAATACTTTTTACAAGAAAGGCTGCATTTCAAGAATATTTGGTTAGCTACATGTATTACATCTGATGCCTTATACGTGACATGCACAATCTTTGTCCAGTTTGCACCACACAGTGTGCCTCACCTCCTGTACACGTACCATACGTCTATCTTGTCTGTCAGTGCTACATTTGGCTTCCTCTCTTCATTTTTCTCAGATGTTTTAAGAATTTGAAAATAGTCAGTGTCCGATCGACAAAATTTCTTTCCGCTGAAGTTTAGAAAACATTTAGTTCTCACTACGTAAACGTCATGTTGTTGCATCATACATCATGAGACGTCACATTGACCTCACACTTCGCTTCGCGCTTCCTTCAACGTCCGGTCCCTATGAAACTAGTTCGAAGGCTTTCGCTAGCGATAGCGTGGCCAGTCTTGTTTTACCGTGTAATCCTCAAATGTTTTCCAAATAATTATGAATTTATTTCTTTTCTTTTTTTACACTTTGGGTATTTTACTTGCTATTAGTACTTCTGGGAAACTCGTATTTAATTTTCCGACCTTAGAATTTTTTTCAATGGTCGTCAGGTTTTAGTACTAAATTTCCTTAGCCGGTCCCACAACTAAACTGTTGTGGTTATACTTATAAGTTATAGCTGGGCATTGTGACTGGTAGGTAACTGGCTATTATCTACATCACTGCCTACTAGTCAACGACACAACTACTTGACAGAAAACACTTGTCGCGCGCACAAAAAGTTGTATGAAATTGTGATTTTACTAAGGAGTGTAGCAACCCAGAACGTACATCGATCAAACTGAGAAACATTTTGGTTTCATTTTATGTCATTCTATTTCAGTAACAATGTATAATTTTCACGTACTGTTCGCACATGTGAGCTTGATTTTAGGCAAAATATTGGGCTCACAGAGTGCACACAGACTCTTTTGTTCGCTTGTATTGTTTGCATTCGGTTTTTGGCATTTCGCACGTTGTTTATTTGCTCCATTCACAGTGTCTTATCATGCTTTGTGTAACTTGTAAGCCTAATTGACAACTGGCCAACGGTTTTTACTAGACAAATTTGAAACAAATTTTGCGTCAGTTTGACGGTAAACCTGCTATATTGGCTACCAAACTTAGTTAATGTCAGTTATTTCTACTCATGTTGCATCACTATATATTTACAAACAGTATATATGAAATATGAGAGCCATGTGAAACTTTTTCAGTGCAAAATGGGATGAAGACATGAGGGCAAAGTGAGTGCTCCTTACAGCAGTTTGAATTTCCCGCATATGCATACATTACCCATAATCCTCTTTATATAGTGGACCTTGGCCTTTAAGAGCAAAGTAAAAAAATAGACACTCAAATTTTGCAAAATGTTAACTTTCAGATATGAAACTTTACCAGTTAACATA
This sequence comes from Glandiceps talaboti, assembly GCF_964340395.1. NCBI lineage: Eukaryota > Metazoa > Hemichordata > Enteropneusta > Spengelidae > Glandiceps > Glandiceps talaboti. The sequence goes on along the minus strand of NC_135558.1, from coordinate 24,462,230 downwards.
GTTAGCATAACTAACTTAACATAGTTACCAATACCATGTTCACCATAAGTTACTATGTTCATTAATGTTAAGAGACATTGAATATGATGCTACAGTATGCATGTACATTGTTAAGTTGCCAATGCCATCATTACGCTCTCCCCACCGTTAACTTGGCCCGCACAAGAGAGGAGCCAACCCCGAAATTCTGGGGTTAGTTAATATGCTAAGCCATAGATAATAGAGAGAGACCTCTCTATTATCTATGGATAAGTCGGCAAAATGTGTGAATTGGTTGCCATGGACAACGGGCGCATTTCCCTGTTCTCACTGTGAACGTGTAAACGCCAATCCCTGTTATGTTAAGTCTCCAACACTACTGTTTGCCACCAAATATCTAAAAGTTCTCTCGTCCAGAAAGCCCTTTTCACTGGCGTTAATAACGGACCAGTAAAATTGAGTAAACTGACCGGTGTTGGTAGTCCGACGGGATAGTGATTTTTCGATAGGCATATATTTGTTTTACATGAGCTTTTTTTCGATTGTGAATAAATCACATAAATTACATGTAATGTTCAAGGTAATGTAATAATGTTTAAACTGGAAAATTGTGCTTGCCATGACCTGCAGGAATGACGACATATATACATGTAACTGTTTTTAAACAACGCTCATGTATATGCACGTGTGACGTTTGTGCACAATCATATCATAACATTGCACTGCATTGTCACCCAGTGAGAACACAGTTATATCGTAACGTTCCAGCCACAGATAAATGTGGTTCAACCATATGGTTCAACTTGAAAAAATAAAGTCATTCAAAACAAATTCTTGTGTGCATCTTTTTTATTTCGTACATTGTTACATAGTATAAATGACGATTGCGTGCTTCCGCAGTTTAAGTGTACGCGAAACAGACTCTGCTTTCGGTTGTTCAGACCACGGACGTAAATTACGTCCATGTTGAGACGACCTAGAACTTGGTTAAAGCATGGTTAAAGTCGGGTGGCTGGTTAAAAGAAGTTAATTCTAACAAATATATGGTAAAAATAGAACATTTATTATGAGTTTAACCATAGACAATAGGTTTTGTCTATGGTTTAACGGGAAACATGTTAACGTTTGAAGTCCAAGTCAATGTGAAGGGACTGTAGTCTGAGGCGCACAGTGCAACGATGACCTTTACTGACGAAGACCCAAAGAGTAGCCGCTATTTTCACTGAAATGAAGCATTTTTTACAAAACTGGAGAAGTTTATGGGCGTTTCTGTGCTTTCTTAGAATAATTTAGCTCGCAGCTCAGTTTGAACGGTTGACTCACATACTAGACACATTTTAGCTACCGTATCTGTGAACATGCCATTGTGGTGTAATGGTGAGGGTAGAGGACTCGCGGTACGCGCGGGTGGTGGATGGGGAACTCAGAGGATAGCGCATTGCACTAATATCGATACTATCGTCCAGTGTCGTCCAAGGCTTCAAACAAGACGATATGTTTGTACATTTCGTGTAGAACTGTCCGAGGCATAGTATCACGCTAGAGAGACTGTGTCTGAGGCAACAAACTAGACGATATTTTTTTTGACTGTGACCCAACAATGTCGCACCCCAAAATATCGGATAATATCGGATAATATCGATATTATCGTCTTGTATTGTTTAAGGCTACAAAACAGACGATGTTGTTTTTTATTTCAATTGTGACCCGATAATGTCGCTCCCAAAAACTATCCGATACTGTCGGATAATAGTGATATTATCGTCTGGTATCGTCTAAGACTTCAAACTAGACGATGTTTTTTAAAATTTGGTAGTGACCCAACATTGGTCTCTAGTCAAGTATACTAGATGATACTATCGGATATTTTTCTCGGTGTACACCTCTATTGCTGACAATGGTCTCTAGTCATATTATTGTACAATTTTGCCGTGATAGCAGGGTTGCCGCACCTCCCCCCCAAAAAAAAAATAAAAATAAAAAAAAAAAAAATAAATAAAATAAAATAAAATAAAATAAAAAAAAAAAATAAAAAAAAAATTAAAAATATGGGATAGTATTGGACACTATCGTCTATCATTGTCCAAGGCTTCAAACTAGATGATATTTTTACAATTGTGACTGACCTGACATACGTGTCCAGTCACGGTGAAATGAACTTGACGATACCAGAAGATGCAATCGTTAGTATCGCTTGTGCCCATGTATTGAACATTCCATACACCCCCCCAAATTTTGTCCTCTAAAGTACAATTATGACGCTAAAACGAACCTTTTTTTACTCTATTGCAACTATCAAAGTAAAAAGACGCAACACTAATTATAATGTTGCTATTTTTGTTTCCATTGTTTTGTCTACATGAACAATTACTGTGTCATGCCAATCACATGTCCAAAGTGGATGGACACAGCAAAGTACAGTCAACACTTCATGCTCCCAGGTCAAATAAATCCACAATGTAAGACATCCTATCCATCAAAAACTCAAACAAAAAAAAATGGATGGAGACAATACACTATACACCACAGTACTGCCGGCTTCAGTGAACATGGGCCATGCTTTGAAAGATGAAACCATTTCATGTCACTGTGTGGACGGTAATGAATGCAGTAAAAAATGAAATAAAGTGCGTGTACACATAGTTTTCAAGAGGGATAGTTATCAAACAAAACATTCTGCTCTAACGAATTTGTGGGTCTACTTTCTTGAAGATTTTGAATGGTCATAGAATGTACTGTTACGACACGTTACATCTAAACAAGTTGAGAGAATATTATGGGGAACTCTTGAAGCCATTCTCATCCGATCTCTGTATGTTCGATGGGTACGGAAATATTAGATAATTTTCGTTTCGATTAGATTGTCTGTGGGAACTGTTTTCCATCCATTCAATAGTTATGTCCAAAAAGGATGCTGATAACAGCCTTCACTTTATGTAAACAATATGGCTTCACTAGGACGTAAACAATACGCTGGATGGGCCATGTTGCGGTACAAGACAGCAAGGCATAGTTAGAAAACAAGCACTAAACTTGCATGGTGGATCTTTAAACACAGGTATATTATTAGTATACTGTGGAATACTTATTAAACGCTAGGAATTTATTTTAGCTTGTTTCGCAGGGAGTAAAAATGCGCGAAAAATCATTACAGCAGAATGACATTTGATTCATAGGACGTCAATGACCTACTTCTATTTGAACTTTCGATATCAGGTTCCTACTACTACCTTTGTGTTATTGTTTTCAACGGAAATTCAAAGTATAAACATTCAACACACCCACGCACGCAATCGCATACACACACAACGAACTTACAAAACAAATGCTTAGTATCCCAGAAGTTTAATTTAATATTACTTTGAAGTCATATTTATTGTAGCTTTTAACATTCAAAAATACTTATGTCATGAAATGCTAATAAATTGAAATGAATAAAGTGTCCATTAAAGTCCGATGAAACACTAATAAACGAAAATCTGATGGCATCGAAAATGTTCAATATACACAGTCACACAATGTTCATTTTTCAACTACATAAGTCCAGCCTGTTTAAAACCATCACAAAGCAAATCAATACGATGTGTAATGTTGTCGTGGCACTTGACAAATTCTGTCTTTATCACCTCGAAGTCCTCAGGCAGTTGCTTCACGCTTTTTGTACCCTTCCGCCGAACGAAGTTCATCCTGCAGAGAAGTGACTTTGCCCACGAACTGCTAACTTCAATGTGTCCACCAAATTCTTTCAGTTTTGATCGGTCATTTTTCATAAGGATACCGATCGCAGCAGACATGACGAGGCAATTGTTGATGACACCACCACTATGTCTAACTTGGTGGACCCATCTCTGCACGGCTGCGTCCAACTCCCCAAGCATCAGTGGTTGACCTCTGTGACCCTTCGGCAGTGACGTGATGGGCGTAGCTAGCTTGGTTGCGTTGTTGAAGTTTCAAGTAACTGGTCTTCATGCCACAAACCGTGCTCTCATTCACGTTTCTGCCGAGTTCTTTCGAAAATCTCCTTCCCGTCTTGACAACTCCGATTTCTATGGCAGACTTTGCAATTTATGCCCGTTCCTCATGAGTGTAGAATTTGTATTCACCACGCTTTCTCTTCCGTGGGTTCACAGCATAGGCAAGTATCTTTTCAACTTTGTTATTCGCAGCTTCAGTCAAGATCGCCTCTTCTTTGGTCATACAAAGTCTTGGATCAGGTAAACCTGGAGCACGTGGAGGGTTAGCTTGTTTCAACCAGCAATACAGCGACATGTTTGTATGTTAAAGACAACGAGTAGTGTGGTAAAAAATACTGTAATCGATGGGTTTATAAGCATGAAATTTGTCTGATCAATGCGGCAAGCTGTTAAAATTTCTTTAGAAAGTATTCAACATTGAGCGTAAGTTTCAAACTTTTAATGCAAAATTGTACTTTCATCCCCCCAAATTATCACCTCTACCCGTTCTTTACACAATGCGCTATCTTTAATGTCTGTGTAGATTCTACCGACAGTATCGCAACATTCACACATCGTTACATGACAATAGTATCAGTGATGTTGCCGATTTGATTGACAGTGTTAGTCACCATTATGTTTATTCAACTTTGTCACCGTTTGTGATAATTGCCAAGTGGTATAGAACAAAGAGTATTTCGTTCAGCGAAAATTAATTCAAGCCAAACCGTCAGTTTAGTTACTAAGCGATAGATTCCAGCGTTCATAAAGTCTTCCACAGTATAATGTGTACTAGCTATGATTACATTTTTCTGTGAAACTTACATCCTTATAAAGCAGTGTCATTCAGTCTCTGTGGTTGACCACCACCTTCCTCACTCATTCACTGCTAGAGGAACTATCGTTACTGCTAGTGGTCGGTTCTAATGAATATGGCTAAATCACACTATCAGTTGTTAATGCTGGAGTGTATTGCTCTATGCTGGAGACATCTGACGAATATTCGATGTCGTGTTCTGGCGAGAACCGGTTGTGAAGTTGACCTTCTGGCTTGGCCCTAATGGCTTTGCATGTAAAGATAAACTGATAAGGACGATTGTGTTCCTCAAGTGATGTCACGATGTTCCAAAATCTATCCTATGCATATACAAATGAGAAGTACTTCCTGAGGTGCTCTTTGGTTGAGCCTAGAGTGACTCATTTTTCACACAATTTCTCATGTCAGAGCTATTCTATAATATCACAAAACCCAATGCCCTTTATTTTTATGGCAAAATAAACATATTGACGAAAAAAGTATCACCCTTTGCATGTACACTTTAACTGCAGTGTTATTAGTGGTAGCCCACTTAACCAGTGTTATTTATGGTAGCCCACCTGAGTGCAGTGTTATTACTAGTAGCTCACCTAACTACAGTGTTATTAGTGGTAGCCCACTTAACCATAGTGTTATTTATGGTAGCCCACCTGAGTGCAGTGTTATTAATGGTAGCTCACCTAACTACAGTGTTATTAGTGGTAGCCCACTTAACCACAGTGTTATTTATGGTAGCTCACCTAACTGCAGTGTTATTAGTGGTACCCCACTTAACCATAGTGTTATTTATGGTAGCCCACCTGAGTGCAGTGTTATTAATGGTAGCTCACCTAACTACAGTGTTATTAGTGGTAGCCCACTTAACCGTAGTGTTATTTATGGTAGCCCACCTGAGTGCAGTGTTATTACTAGTAGCTCACCTAACTGCAGTGTTATTAGTGGTAGCCCACTTAACCGTAGTGTTATTTATGGTAGCCCACCTGAGTGCAGTGTTATTAATGGTAGCTCACCTAACTACAGTGTTATTAGTGGTAGCCCACTTAACCGTAGTGTTATTTATGGTAGCCCACCTGAGTGCAGTGTTATTAATGGTAGCTCACCTAACTGCAGTGTTATTAGTGGTAGCCCACTTAACCGTAGTGTTATTTATGGTAGCCCACCTGAGTGCAGTGTTATTAATGGTAGCTCACCTAACTACAGTGTTATTAGTGGTAGCCCACTTAACCGTAGTGTTATTTATGGTAGCCCACCTGAGTGCAGTGTTATTACTAGTAGCTCACCTAACTGCAGTGTTATTAGTGGTAGCCCACTTAACCATAGTGTTATTTATGGTAGCCCACCTGAGTGCAGTGTTATTAATGGTAGCTCACCTAACTACAGTGTTATTAGTGGTAGCCCACTTAACCGTAGTGTTATTTATGGTAGCCCACCTGAGTGCAGTGTTATTACTAGTAGCTCACCTAACTGCAGTGTTATTAGTGGTAGCCCACTTAACCATAGTGTTATTTATGGTAGCCCACCTGAGTGCAGTGTTATTAATGGTAGCTCACCTAACTACAGTGTTATTAGTGGTAGCCCACTTAACCGTAGTGTTATTTATGGTAGCCCACCTGAGTGCAGTGTTATTAATAGTAGCTCACCTAACTGCAGTGTTATTAGTGGTAGCCCACTTAACCGTAGTGTTATTTATGGTAGCCCACCTGAGTGCAGTGTTATTAATGGTAGCTCACCTAACTACAGTGTTATTAGTGGTAGCCCACTTAACCGTAGTGTTATTTATGGTAGCCCACCTGAGTGCAGTGTTATTACTAGTAGCTCACCTAACTGCAGTGTTATTAGTGGTAGCCCACTTAACCGTAGTGTTATTTATGGTAGCCCACCTGAGTGCAGTGTTATTAATGGTAGCTCACCTAACTACAGTGTTATTAGTGGTAGCCCACTTAACCGTAGTGTTATTTATGGTAGCCCACCTGAGTGCAGTGTTATTAATGGTAGCTCACCTAACTACAGTGTTATTAGTGGTAGCCCACTTAACCGTAGTGTTATTTATGGTAGCCCACCTGAGTGCAGTGTAATTCAACTACAATGTACTTACTGCTTTGCTTGAATCATCTGGTAAATGTACTTCATTCTTGGCCCTAGGTCGTAACTTGTTGAAAATTCCACCAAACCAACTTGTGCTTTGTGTTTTCACAGGCTGTATTTTCTTTTCCTTCTTGACTTCATGTTTGGGTTCTCCTTTCACTTTGGCTGACACAGGGGGTATAGCTGGTGGAGCAATTTGTTTTGGGGATTCTGGTGGTGTGAGTGGTGCACTTGGACTTGATGGTTGTGCCTTTGGTGTGACATCCCCTTCCTGATCTAAATCCATTGGCTGATAAAAATGACATCATTATTGGTAATTACCCACAATTCATTTCACTTTAATCTGTTTGTTTTGTTTAAGTTTGCAATAATACTTTGATCTCCAATGCCAAAAGATAATATCAGAGTTCATACACTTTAACTTACTTAAATTTCAAACCAGTACATAATAGTGTTATCTCACTAACAGACAGAAATTTTAATTTGGCAAATAATAGGAATATTGAACACTTTATGATATATCATTTAATTTATTCACTACACTTTCTAGCATAAGAGACATATTTCAAAGTCTTTCTAGAAGCATATGAACCATGAAGAAAACAAGTCATTGAAAATGACATAGCCCCTCTATGATTGGGTTTTAAGGAGCTGGCAGTTTATGTTGTCATTTCCAAACCAGGCTAATGTTGTTTGGCCTCATATGGTTGTTTTTGATATCACTACTCTGTTCAAGCATGTCTGAGTTATGGCTTTGGACATGAAAACTGCACCAACAAAATGGCTGCCAGGCAGCCATATTGTATTGTATCAAGACGAAAATGGATATGCACATGTATGTCATAGAACACTATGCTAATACCAACTTTGAATGAGATATGTCCAAGCATGTCTGAGTTATGGCTTTGGACATGGAAAATTCACAAACAAAATGGCTGCCAGGCAGCCATATTGGATCGTATCACGACAACAATGAATATGCACATGTATGTCATAGAACACTGTCCTAATATCAACTTTGAACGAGATCTGCTCAAGCATGTCTGAGTCATGATGGGTGAATGGTTAGCGTGACTGGCTTGGAATCTACAGGTTGCAGCTGCCTGCTGTTTGTTTCCGAGTGGCTAAAGTCCTTGGGCAAGATTTGAACCACGACTGTGCTTCAGTCAACCCAGCTGTATAATTGGGGACCTGGTAGGATGTAGGTTGCAATGTGAAGGCTTTAATCCTATGCGCTTAAATGGCTGCAATGGATTGTATGCTCCCCGGGGAGTTGAGGAAGACTAAAGGGCCGTTGTGCCGTTCTGATCCGAGCCAGGGGTAATAATTGTAAAGCGCTTTGAGCACGGTGTGGGAAAGCGCTATATAAGAACCGAACATTAAGAACCGAACATTATTATTATGGCTTTGGACATGGAAAATTCGCAAACAAAATGGCTGCCAGGAAGTCATATTGGATTGTATCATAAAACAAATTGACGTGCATATGTATGCCATAGTATGTTGCCCCTGTATCAAGTTTGAAAAAAATCGGTCCAGGCATCTCCAAGGGACGGACGGATGGATGGATGGACGGACGGACGCATGGACAGACGGAACCCAATCCATAAGTCCCCGCCGGACGAATACTGAATACCTAATGATACCAACTACACAGTTCTCAAGATAAAAACATGACAACTATTAAATTAACATTACAAGACAATGCAAACAACTCATACTGGTAACAGTTACTGTACACCTACATACTAATTAAATGGACTAAGTTTTCCATATGGTGTAAGCCTTGCAGTTTACCTGAATAGCAATGGACTAATCCGTGCATCACCAGAAACATCCCTGTGATATTTCAGCTAAATCAACAAAGTACTTTTTGAATCATAGACTTTTTTAGCCCTAATTTGTATATTTCTTATGGCATTATCATTGCATGAACAAATCTTACTTTACATCTCCCTTAGAGAACGTTCCCACCAAATTTCAGACCAATCTGCCCAGTTGTTTTGGAGTTTAAGTCTTTTGACCAAAAATAACATTTTTTGACCCAAAAGGCACATCTATGAAGCGATCATTTCCATTTGAACAATTTTTCATTAGAACACCATAAGTAATGTCCCCACATAATATCAAGCCAATCGGTCTGGCAGTTTTTAAGTCGTTTACACACACACACACACACACACACACACACACACACACACACACACACACACACACACACACAGATGCCAGGCGATGTCTCGAACTACTGAACCTCAGTTCAGTTGTGCTAAAAAGACACAGCCCCCCTTCAAATACTTCACTTCTCCCCTCCCCCTTTAAATACTTCACTTCTCTCCCCCTTTAAATACTTCACTTTTCTCCCCCTTCAAATACTTCACTTCTCCCCTCCCCTTTAAATACCTTATTCCTCTCCCCTCCCCTTTAAATACTTCTCCCTCCTTTAAATATTTAACTTCCCCCTTTAAATACTTCACTTCTCAGTGACTGAATGGAGTATTGATTTAAAAGAAACAAGTCTTCATGGAAGACATAGCTCTAAAAAACTATTTCTTCTAGTGACTACAACCAGTTCTTTAGTTTGTACATTATGTCGCAGGCTTTCAATTAAAAAAGGATAACAACTATGGCATGGCCTTTAAGGCATTCAAAAAGATACACTGACAACACCTGAAAGGGTTGTTCATTTCTTATCTATTATGTGTAGATCCTTGACAATTTCAGGCACATTAGCATTAATATTTATATTATCTTAATGATTTCAAAATGGGAAGACATACTTAGCTATTTGACCCTGAAGATGAAGGTCAAGGTCAAAAGTCAGTGTGCCATTAGAAAGCTCATCATTGATAACCAAGATGAAGTCACTTGAATAGGGTCTCTATCTGTTAAGTGTTAAGAGTTATTGGCCAAAATGTGAATATTTATGACAAATATGGCCACCATTTTGCTGTTATTGTGGGGGTTGTGAAATGAAGTCATGTGTATATGCAGACTATCGCATCTGACATTTGTACAAGGTTTGGTTGAAATCAGTCCATGCATATCAGAAATATACATACACACTTTGACAATAATATAGCTATTTGACCTTGAAGATGGAGGTCAAGTTCTAAAGTCAATGTACCATTAACAAGTCATTGAGAATGACATAGTCCCCGCTATATAATTGGGTTTTAAGGAATTATCACTACTCTGATCACGCAACAACATTTGTGAACCTAAAACAAACAGACTCAGATATGTTGTGTGTGCTTGTTGGACATGGAATATGCCTCCAACAATAAAGGATTGGTTGGGTATGGGGGATCATATCACGATGAAAATGGAGTCTGAGTTATGGCTTTGGACATGGAAAATTCACAAACAAAATGGCTGCCAGGCAGCCATATTGGATCGTATCACGACGAAAATGGATATGCACATGTATGTCATAGAACGCTGTCCTAATACCAACTTTGAATGAGATCTGTTCAAGCATGTCTTAGTAATGGCTTTGGACATGGAAAATTCACAAACAAAATGGCTGCCAGGCAGCCATATTGGATAGTATCACGACGAAAATGGATATGCACATGTATGTCATAGAACACTGTCCTAATACCAACTTTGAATGAGATCTGTTTAAGCATGTCTAAGTTATGGCTTTGGACATGGAACATTCACAAACAAAATGGCTGCCAAGCAGCCATATTGGATCGCATCACGACGAAAATGGATATGCACATGTATGTCATAGAACACTGTCCTAATACCAACTTTGAATGAGATCTGTTCAAGTATGTCTGAGTTATGGCTTTGGACATGAAAATTCGCAACCAAAATGGCTACCAGGCAGCCATATTGGATTGTATCACAATGAAAATGGATATGCACATGTATGTCATAGAACACTGTCCTAATACCAACTTTGAATGAGATCTGTTCAAGCATGTCTGAGTTATGGCTTTGGACATGAAAATTCACAAACAAAATGGCTGCTAGGCGGCCATATTGGATCGTATCATGACAACAATGAATATGCACATGTATGTCATAGAACACTGTCCTAATACCAACTTTGAATGAGATCTGTTAAAGCATGTCTGAGTTATGGCTTTAGACAGGGAAAATTCACAAACAAAATGGTTGCTAGGCGGCCATATTGTATCATAAAAAAAATTGACGTGCATATGTATGCCATAGTATGTTGCCCCTGTACCAAGTTTGAAAAAAATCGGTCCAGGCATCTCCAAGAAACGGCTGCGGACGGACGGACGGACGGACGGACAGACGGAACCCAATCCATAAGTCCCTGTTCCGGACTTCGTCCACGGGGACTAAAAAGCACATGATCGATAACATGGGTGAAGACACTTGAATTAGGTCTCTATCTGTTAAACTTCAAGAGATATTGGGTAAAGTGTGATTATTTACAACAAATATGGCCGCAATTTCGCTGTTTTCGTGAGGGTTATAAAACCAAGTGAGGTACACATGCCCTCCATAACATCTGACATTTGTAAAAGGTTTGATTGAAATTGGCGCATGCATATTGGAGATACAGGTGGACAAGGAAGGACGGATGGATGGACAGGACCCAATGTAGTAGCCCCAATAAGGCTTTGCCCTTTGGGGGCTAATTAGTGGCAACAAAGGTGTCTGTGATATGCAGGAAATGGTTGGATTTTGATGACTTATCCTGCAGGTCAAAGTCAAGGTCCCAAAAGTGTTTACACCTAATAATACAGGGATAGAATGAAGTTTCCTTGTATTAAAGTTATGTGAGAACCAAATGTAATGTATTTCTCTTTTGTTCTGCATTACCTATTAGATACCATTTTGAAAGAAATTGGCCACATATAAATGCTTCAGACTGTCTGCAATATGCAAATAAAAGCACCATGGCATTGTAGCACAACTGTTGAAGATAACCTTTACTATGATCATGTGGTCGTGTTCCTAGATAAGATTTGATTTCCATTCCTACCCATCCATGGTGTTATATCTACAATATACACCACCGTTTCAACTGTTGCTATGGGTGTGGTCATATTGCTAGGCATACCTGCATACATTTTTTGGAATGTTCATTTATTTGCCTTTCCTTCACTGGTTATTGGCATTATATGTCATCGTTTATCTGTTGCTATGGGTATGGTCTTGTTGCTATGGACATTTACATATTTAAAACACTGTTTATTCAATTGCCTACCCATCCCTGTTGTTATATTTGCAATAAACCCTATCATTTGACTGTTGATAAGGGCATGGTTACTTGGGTCACTTATGTAAGTATGATACACTCACAATTTACAGACTAACACTTTTAGGACCGACATAACCAATTTAGTCCCCAGTTGTTTGTGAGGTAAATTTCAATACCAAAATCTCTTGCACCATCAACAAGACAGACAGATGGACAGACTAACTTTACATTGAACCATTGGATCACTTTGTGCCATAACTTAAGAGAATGTTTTCAAGGAGAGGCAATTCTAGACTAGTGCCACTATCATGCACTAGTTACATTTCGTTATTAAGTACCCCATAACCTTTCTGGCTAAATATTCACGAGAAAAATCTGACCCAAGACATCACGTTTTAAGCTCTAATCTGCATAACACTGATGGGAAATTAATCCATTCATCTGTACATTCCCAGAAACATTCCTGTGAAATTTCAGACAAATCAGCCGCATCCTTTTGGAAATAAAGATTTTTGACCAAAAAGACACATTTTTACTCCTCATTTGCATATCACTGATGGAATCATCATGTAATGAACAATTCTCATTCTACACACCTCTAAAAATATTTCCACCACATTTCAGACAAATCCACCAGTAGTTTAGTTTAATTTTTTTAAACCAAAAATTGTGTCAATGGCATTGTAGCACAACTGTACAGTTTTTAAAAATGTTTAACCACATGCTAGGTATATGTGATCATTTGAATCCCTGTTACTTTGTGAAATACACCACTGTTTGGCTGTTGCTATGGGCATGGTTGCTAGGGATATTTGCATACATTTTTTAATTGTTTACTCATTTGCCTACCAGATGATGTTGTTATTTAACCAAAATATCTGCCATTTGGTTGTTGCTAAGGGCGTGGTCATGGTTGCTAGGGTCAATTGTGTCAAAATGTTCTTAAGAAAATCTGCAGAATAACACTTCCAGGAACATCTCACCAAGCTTCAGTCTCATTGACCAACTACTTTTTTGAGATATGAGTTTTTGACCAAAATTCACATTTTTACCCCTACTTGGCATATCACTGATGAAACCATAGTGCAGAATGTTTCATCTCCCCCCCCCCCCCCCCCATCCCATTTAAATTTCAGCCCAATCTGCTCAATAGTTTTGGAATTAAGGATTTTTGACCAAAAAGACACATTTTCATCTTTGCAATATATGTGATCACTGGCTTTTGCCATGGGTGTGGTCTTGTTGCTAGGCATATTTGCATACTCTTTTTGAATGTTTGTTCAC